>NW_027397076.1:24153369-24406473 GCF_003265705.2 Callorhinus ursinus
CCCCCCCCCCCCCCCCCCGTCTTGAAGTCCATACTAGCTCTTGTCATAGCCCTGCTGGGAAGTTCTGTTGCTTAATGAAGACAGCTTTCAAATATGGAGGAGGGCGAGGTACTGCCCTCCAGTGTCAGGTCTTGGAAGTCTTTAAGCCTTGCTTTTCCATGATGTTCCACAGTTTGCGGAGATTGGACTGCGTGATGACGTCATCCGGCTTGAGCTGCAGCGCCCGCAGGTAGTTGGCCTCAGCCTTTTGGAGCCGGCCGTTGAGATGGAGAATAGCTCCCAGGTTCATCAGAGCTGCGGGATACTGGAACCAGAGAGAGGGAGGAGAACGATTAAGAGGCTTGTTTCAAGCTTTCCTTCATGGAAGACAAAAATCTTCATCCACTTATGCAAATGATTCCCTTATGTCTGGAGGCATTTTATGGAAGCAATTTAGCAATTTATACAAATAGACCAAGATAACTGGGAAGAAAAAAAAAAGTTTTCAAACAGCTGGTGTACTTTGTGCGTTAAATAGGGCAGGCAGCTAGAAAAATAATTCTTCTTTAATGAGAAAGCATAGGTTACATACGAAAACCTAGTAACCTAGTCAGACTGTACTTTTCTAAGAAAAAAGTTAAAAGTCCTACATTTTCAGATAGAACTGAACTTTCTTTTTTCAACTCAATGCCAAGAAATATTAAGCTGGAAAAGTTGACAAATCTACATCCACACACTCTTTGTTTCTTCTCCTTAGCAGTATTCCAGGCTATTTAGGCAAACATAAGTCAATAAGTTAAAAAACTGTAAAATTTTACTGATGTTTTCAGGGTAAAAACCCTGAAAAAAAATTCAAATGTAACCACTAACACCATTTCCAAATCTAATCCAAGTAGTTTAATGAGACAAAGCTCTCATTTTCAAGTCAATTTTTTAAACTTCTAATGGTGAATGTTTATTATAAATACTGCAAAGTAAAAACATACCAAAACAGATACAATGTAGTGCAGAAAAATGTAACCTCTGTAAGAAAAGTTTTATACTATTTGTTCAAAAGCAGTTGTGATTCCTGAACACAAAATTTTTTGTAATGGGTGATATTTGCAATACAAAGTTATCATATGAAAGGCCAAGTTAAAAAAAATGAGTTATGTACCATTAATTTAATACAAGGGTCTCCATCCCCAAATTCTCAGACATTAGTTAACAACAACAAAAGTCTTTCCCAAAGGAAAAAATACTTTGCTTGTTATCTACAAATAAAGGCTGTTCTGCTCTGGTCTTGTCGCTGGAACTTTCTGGCTAACATAGAGCAGCTAATGTTTTGGCAGTTACACAAATGCATATTTCAAATATCAGATAAAACTAAAAACGTTTATGCTAAGATTGTGTTTTCATTTTACAGATGGTGTCAACTATTAATTGTCCTGACAACTCAGTGATGCAGTGTAAAGTAATTCACAATTATTTTTACAATTTAGTATTTTCACAAAATGCATGCATTTTTCAGCTGAATTCATGTGACTCCACTCTTTACTGTAAAAACAATTATTTCTGAACCAAAGACAATGCTGGGGGCAGGGTTGAATAGCTCAGAATAAACCAACTGGAAAGAGATGATCAGATTTCGATTTTAAGAGGTCTGGATTTGAATTCTTGCTCAACCACCGACTGTGACCTTGGTGAGGTGCCCTATCATATTTTTCCTCCTTTTATTCTGCTTGAGGTATAGCACATGCGTGTTTATGGTTTTTATGCTGTTATACATACTTTATAATTTTTATTTCAATGGCTACATAATATGTCTCTGGATATATAGCAAAATTCTCTTAAGTCCTCAACTACAGGTCATTATTTTCAAACTTTTCTACATCCTTTTTTTCTTTTCCAGAAATAATGTTGCAAATATAAGCTATTCCTGACCTTCAAAAACCTTTTGGTCAGGATGACTCCATACTTATCAAGGAAAATACAGATGGTCAATTTCTAATTTTAAGCCCCAATCCAAATAAACATAGCTCTAAATTACATGTACCATGAAGCTCCACCCTGGGAACCTAAAATGACACCACCTCCTCTATCTTCCCAAAAGAACTTTGTTACCATTCCGCCCATTATTATCTTGAGTTTCTTGATGCCTAGACACATTTCTGAATTATATTCCCTCACAGAGCTTAGCACTACTATCAATAAACAGCTACTGGGCGCCTGAGTGGCTCAGTCGTTGAGCGTCTGCCTTCGGCTCAGGTCATGATCCCAGGGTCCTGGGATCGAGCCCCACATCAGGCTCCCTGCTCCGCGGGAAGCCTGCTTCTCCCTCTCCCACTCCCTCTGCTTGTGTTCCCTCTCTCGCTGTGTCTCTCTCTGTCAAATAAAATCTTAAAAAAAAATAAATAAAATAAACAGCTACTAAACTGATGGCAAAGTGTGTTCACAGCCCAAATTACTAGAGATGCTAAGTAGATAAAATGTTCAGACTTCCGCTCTCCTGAGTGGGAAGAGAGGATACGGGGAGGGAGACCCGTGGTTGGGGACCATTTCTGGCTTAACCAGATGGCTCTGTGGGATAGTCATTATTTCTTGAATCACTTTATTATCAAAGTATCTGTGCCTCACTATCATTACAATTCAAGGGGCTTATTAAAAACACCCTAAAGTCACAGAGTCACAATGCCTAGGTGCCGGTACCAGTTCTGCCCGAGAGCTGTGTGCACTTGGGCAAGTTGAGTGAACGCTCGAGACCTCAGTTTCTTCCAGAAACGGGATGATAACAGTCCTTGCTTCGTAGAATGGCTGCTGGGATTATATGAGAATACAACATTATTGCCTTTTCCCTCTTCTTTTCTGTCTCCTTATCATCTCAGAAACACAAAGCAGAATCTCCTGTCACTGTGGCTGAGTGACCACGGAGAGCCAGCGCTGTGGACCTGTGACCTGGTTCTACCACCCTTCCTAGCGTGTGGCCTCTCTCAGGCTAACGCTGGAAGGAAGAGATGTGAAAACATGTGGTGAAGTAGGCCCAGCCACAGAAATAGGCTTTACTCTTGTTACTGACTCGCAGCCTGGGTTCTTTTGTCCCTGGAATACTTTGGAGACACCCCCCTGCCATCAAATGATGAAAAGGGAAAACTGAATATTATTCTAAAAGAAAAACACAATTAGGAAGTTAAATGTGTCATCAAAATGAGTTCTGAATGTTAATTATAATAGCATTTTTGGAATAACTTTAATTTTGCATTATCCACCCTAGCATGTTACTCATTAAACAAAAATAATCAAAAATTGACATTATAAAGTTAAAATGGGATAACAGATCCCATAAAAGTTTACATATACTCATTGTGTTCCTTAAAAGAGTAAAAAGCCAGGTAAACTAAAAGTGTATATACATTTAAGAACATAATATTTTTAAGCAGCTAGAGATTTCTATGTTTAGATGTAACACTTTGGTTTGAACATGTCTATCTTACTACAGTAAAAAAAAAAAGTTTTTTTTATTTTCATAACCTACAAACATACATCATTATGCAATGCTTTTTAAAAACATCACTATAGGGGCGCCTGAGTGGCTCAGTCAGTTAAGTGTCTGCCTTCAGCTCAGGTCGTGATCTCAAGGTCCTGGGATTGAACCCACATGGGACTCCCTGCTTGGCAGGGAGCCTGCTTCTCCCTCTGCCTGCCACTCCCCCTGCTTGTGCTCTCTTTCTCTCGATCTGACAAATAAATAAATAAATAAAAATTTAAATCACTATAGTTTCTCGTTTGAGTGGGTGGAAACTGAGGGAATTTGCATGTATGCTCAAATGTGACCTAAGTAACAGGTACCACTGCCTTTGGTAACGGCTTGCAAGTGTCAACAGTTATTTTGACATAAACAGTTTCACGTGTTTGTTAGAAATTTACGAATAAAACTAGACATAGACTACTTTTTGTTATATGGTTGTTTTCTCTCTTCAAAGACAAGCCTTCCCAGCAGTGACCAGAGGTACCTTACTGGATGCCCAAGGGACTGAATGCCTGCACCCTCGCCTCTAGTTCAGGAGTGGCCTACGCAGCCCCTGGGAGCTCGGGAGAAATGCAGAATTTCAGGTGCCAACTAGCGAATCAGAATCTGAATTTTAACAAGATCCCCAGGTGTTTTGTATGCTCGTTACACTCTGAGAAGCAGTGTTCTAGAGGTTATTTCCTGATCTTAGATCAGATTATTCTCTAACTTTTGAGTTTCCTATGGCAGGATGAAGTCCCTTATAGAACAAAGATTATCAGATCAAATGTCTCTCTCCTCCCATAAAGTGAATTCTTTTGGCCATGCAATTATTTAAAGTAGTAAATGTTCAAATGAAACTTTATTAACAGAAGCTATAAAATGACTATATATCATTAGACAGGAGGGGGCATAAAAAGCCTTTTCATAACCAAATAGGAGCATGTAAAAGTTGGTAAACAGAATTAAAGACTACCTAGCGACATAACTGAAATGCAAGAAGTCCAGGTGTCATGTGTGATGACACACGGGGCTCATTGCTCTCTGCCTACTGTGACTCATGGGCTGAGGAACAGAAACCCAACCACAACTGCTGATGTCTTCCCTCACACACATCTTCTTTTATTAAAGACAGCCGATGAAATGTTCAGCATGTTAACAAAGACAGTCAGCAGCTCGCAACCCAGAAAAATGGAGCTTGTGGCTCCATACAACAAATGTACCACCTCCCACTTCACAGACTAGAAAGGAGAACCAGACCTTTCTTGTTTCCTTGAGGAGGACAGATGCTTGACATCAAAGGGCTGACTGGTAGCCATACTGAGGCAACAGATGACGTCTTTTTCAAGTCTCTGGGGAATTATGATTTTATAGTTACTTGACTGTGGTCTTTGGCTTATTTCTCCAACATTGGAGGAAATAAGCAAAATTCAAATAATAGGTGTATATTGGGGTGGGGCAGGGAAAAGGCAAAATTATGCAGGTCTGATTCTAGTCCAACAACTTTGAGGCTCCCAAGGAACTCAGGTGAGCTCACAGGCTATCCCGAGCACACAGGATTAGAAGACAAAGTTATTTTCCTGACCTTTGCCTATCATGTAGTCTGGGAGAGATGTCTATGGAGGAGGAATAGTAACACCAGATGGGGATTTAGGATTGGGCACTCATGTTTCCACTGAGAACAGGACTAAAACATAGAACTTTGAAGAGAGAACTTGAGTAGAGCCTAGAAAAAGGAAAAGGGATTGGCTGAGATGGTCTGATTAGGCAGGATTTGGAAATCCACACAATTGGGTCTTCTTATCCCATTAGGCCCTGTGAACCACTTCCCTTTGGTGAAGGTAAATCAATAGGCAACAGAAGCTTTGAAAAACTACACAAACAATGAATCATGGAACACTACATCAAAAACTAATGATGTACTATATGGTGACTAACATAACATAATTTAAAAAAATGAAGATAGAAGTATTTGACCAATATTTCTAATTTTATAAATCTGTTTATTTCCATTCAAAGTGTTGCTGAATTCATCCATTTAGTCACATATTCACTGTTGTATGAACTAAATAACTTTTGAGGAAGAATTTCTGAGGTTAGCCTTATCCAGCTATTAATTAATACACTAAATTTGGGGGATGTTTTCAAGATAACTACCTTTAACTTCTGAATATAATTTGCAAACTTAAATGACTTTACCCAGGCTAAAGTTTTTAACGGATTCTCACTCTTTTTCAAATAGTTACTGAGTAACTTAACGAAGGCTACATACTACTATTCAACTGTATTCACTCAGTTGAAGTTGCTTACCCAATTGAATTTACTGGAGCAGTAACTGTACCATGATGCTTAAAAAATAATGGTATAAACTTTAAAAAAAAAAAAACATATTCATGAAAAGGAGTATTTATGCATCATTTTAAAGGATCTCTTTCTATTTATTGTGCCTTGTACATGGCAGGTATTTGGTAAATAATTACTGAATTAAAGATTATCTGTCAGGCTTATGGGAAAAAAAGGGTACCATGAACTCAAAGTTCGATATCTTATTCCCCCTCTGCTCCAACATCATTCCTCCTCCTCTGTCTCACTGGCATGCTTAATGGTCAATGCCAAGCTAGAAACCTGAATAAATTATCCTTGATTCCTTGCCTTCCTTCATACACACATATATACGTACATCTGTTAAGTCTTGACAACTTTACCCAGTTATCTCCCTTCAGTGTGTCTTCTGATTATACTTGGTCTTTTCTCCCTACTTGGTTTAAGCCCTAATCACCATTTCCTGGATTATTTAAATAAAATTATTTTGAGAAAGAAGAATAAGTGAATGGGTAGCTGAACAGATTAACAGGGGACAGATTAAATAAATGAACACATGAGTAAAGCCATATGCAGGGTTTTTACTATAAATATTGTAGGTATACAAACAAAAGTTTCAGAGAATACACAAAAACTGTGTACTTAACTAACAAATTAAACTTTATAAAGACAACTGAAACCCCCAAATATCTCTCACTATCCTATTCCTGAACGCACCCCCCCAGTCTCCCAAGAAAAGCACTATCCTGAAGTTGGTGTTTATCATCCCAGTGTACATTTTACACTTTTATTTTTTGTGTACCCATAATAAATGTATAATCTTACATATTTGTAAAAGTTTTGATTTCATAAATTTGTCAACACCCATCAAGAGATGTCATCCTGCCAAGCATGCAACAAGAAACTTGGATTTTTTGCTCATCATTTTGTTTTTCAGATTTATCCATGTTGATATACGTAAGGTTTAGTTCTTCTACATGAATTCCATCGAATGACTACCCGTTCTTTTAAGGATGACCTTTCCTTTAAAAGAAGGCTGCCATCCATATTCTTGTGACTATCTCTACCCATATTTATTGGGAGAGTTTTAAGGATTGGAACTCCTGCATCACAGAGGATCTGCAACCTTGCCAGACATTATCAAACTGTTCTTCAGTGTGGTTGTCAAATGCATCAGCATCAACATGTAACAAGGGTCCCTTTATTTCATATCCTTAGTGACACCTGACATTGTCTCTTTAATTTCTGCAAATTGAAAAGTGGTAAAATAGCATTTGATTCTGTGTTTGATTTCTTTTTCCCTGATTACTACAAAGGCCAGTAACATTTTCATGTTTATTAGCTTTTTCCTTTTTCTTTTCAGTGATCCACCTGTTCTTTAACATTTAGACGGAGTAAGTTTTGTAAGGGTTGGCACATACATGGTGGGATTTGAAAAGTAATTACACAGAGCTCCCACTACCTCAAAACAGCCCCTGGATAGAACTCTCTGGCCAAGTGTTTTCCTGGTCAGAGTCACGTTCCCAAGGCGGACAATCGGATAAGCACTGTTTCTAAGACGAAAAATCTGTTATACACCAAACGGAGAATCCTCGATAGAAGTGCACTTTCCGTGTGGGTGGGAGGATGACAGAGATCTGGGCAGGAGAGAAGGGCAGCAGGAGCCACAAGGTCTTGCGACAACGCTGGGGAATCCTGGATGACCACAGGTGGGAGAAGGCTCGCAGCTCCTAGTTAGCCCCACACAGAACTGACCTTTCTTTATGGCCTGCTTCACTGTCTTTATCTGCTTTCTGGCTTTCTTCTTAGTTATTTTTCTTAGGGACAACAAGAAAATTTAAAAGTGAGCAGTATGTTTCATATTCTCCCTCTCTTTATCACCCTCCATTTTTATTGGCACTGTCTACTGTGTGTCACCTCATCCATTCCTCAATTCTGTCAGCCTCCTTTTGTCCTTCCATCTTCAATTCCTGCTTTACCCCAATCTATCTCCCACTAGACCATTTTTTTTTTTAAACACAAAAGGAGTTTCAGAGGGTCAACCTGTGCCTACAGAAAAGATTCCAGACTCGTCAGCCCAGTGCTAAGAAACCCATTACCATGTGGCACCCAAAATAAGCCCTCAATATACCCTCTGTATGAACCATATGAAGCTTCTATTTCTGCCATGTGCAATTTTGAGCATTCATTTTTTTATCAGATTGTTTCTCTGACAAAGCCTTTCTTCCATTTTCTTTCCAGCCAACTTCTCATTTAAAAAAGGAGTTTAACAATCTCTTATTCATAGCTCACTTCTCTATGTTCCCATAGTACTGTCTACATACATTAATTGCAACACTTACCACAATGAATTATATCTGCTTGTTATAAGCATCTGTCTTCTGCTGGAGAGTGAAACAGACAGGGAATTTATTTTAACTGTCTGTATAGTGCTAGTGCCAGGCTCTGGCATATGAAAGAAATTCTCAATGAATGCTTGCTGAAAGAAGAAAAAAAATTTATGATTTAGCAGAAAGAGCTGACCTAGAAGAGGTAAATTCTAGCCCGATCTCAAAGTAACTTAATAAACATTTACTAAGCACCTACTATATGTCAAGGTTGCTGTCAGACACTCTAGATAAGTGCTGAACAAGAACAACATTTTTTTTAGTCTGTATACAGTTTTAGCTAACTTTAACTGCACACTTGGCATTTATCACAAACCATTAGGAGGTGTACATACCTCTCGTTAATGCCCCTCAAATTTACGAGGTCAGCGTAACTGTTATCCGTTCATTGTTCTAAGCACTACAGGAGACTTCACAGATGGATTCACTGCCTTCAAGGTGTTTACAGTTCAGTGCATGAATACAAATTTTTCTACTACAGAAAAGAATCAGACACGCCTAGAAGGGTGAGCTGTGGAGGAGAGGGGAGATTACTTCCTTATGGCTACGAGGCTATTCGACAAGATGAATTGTCAGGTTGCTTCGAGTCTTTAATTCCTTCGAATGGCATACAAACTTTTGAAATTGGTTATCACGTCAAAATCAACTTGTTGCTTTTTAAAAGTGTTTTCAGCAAACTGCTGAGAACAGAGCCAACAATGGACAGAAGACCTAATAGAGAAGAGTCTGAATTTCAATTAGTTTGGAGATTAAGATGTCAACAGTGAGAGCCATGCTGTAACCCTTCTGAGACCAAATCAAAATGGACAAAAAAAAATTAAAAAATGAAATATTGATATAATAAAAGATCTGTTACAAAATGCTGTGATAAAACAAAAATCCGCACGCAATGCAATGGTCTCAATTCAGAAATGATAGTTCTCTGTAGTCATATTTTGACTAGAGTCATATTTTGAATAAAGTATCTCTGCAAAAAGATTTACCAAATTGTATACATGGCAAGGGAAAACAACATGGGGGATCTAGTAATGGCAAGGCAAATTCTGACAGATAATAGAGATGATTCATCGTGATTCTCAGTTTCAACACAGTATTTGCGTTTTTGAAATAGCTTTGAATAAAACAAAAGAGGTACAGGTGACAAGCAAGACACAACGCTGTATTAAGGGAGTAGTTTCAATTTCTCAGTGACACATTTTATCCTGTGTGCTCAGTCCTTCTCTCCTACATCTGCCCCATCCCAGCGGGTGTTGCAAGAATGCTCATTTAACTTTTATGATGGGTGTGATGGCCACAATGTGGAGTGCTATTCATTTCTATGGCAATCAAAATGCCAAAAGCTGTGGGTGGGGGATAGCAAACAGTGACTGTAACAGAGTCACTTCAAAGGTGGTAGTTATTTCTAACAGATTTTAAAGTGCACATACTAAATTAAGACTATAACTTAGAAACTATTCTTCACTGGCCATGATCCTATTTCAAAGACAGGTTTTCCTGATGTCCTTAAATTCCTCAGAACATCTCTCACGTGATCCAAATGGGAAACCTAGATCTCACGCCACCTAATTGTCACTCATAGCTTTTATAAAAGGCAATCAGTATGCTATTTATCTTGATTGGCAATAAGCACGTAGCTCATCATTTGAAGTACAACTACAAATAAAAGTTCTACATAAGTGAGAAAACATATGACTTAAAGTGCATGCAGATTAGAAGAATGAGAATGAGTAGAATTTATTGAAGGTTAAAAACCTTAAAGGAATGAAATTTAGGAAAGAATCTGCACAATAGGCAAAATCTGAAAAACACCAAGAGCTGTCTACCCTTACTAATGTGGATAGCTGCTACAAAAACCTACAGCATCTTCTTTTTCTTTTCTTTGAACCAAATTCCTTGTCTGTTTCCAAATATGATTTAAGTAACATAATTCACTCTACACTTTATTCATTTCTTTTTGGTATGAAGGGGAGGGAAGAACATGTGCATGCTTTCTCAATCATAATCATATTACGCAGAAGGATTTCCAGCTGTACGGGCCATCCACGTGTGTATGTGCAAAGCGTGAGTTTGAATATATCTAATAAAATGATGCTCATTCCAAGGAGTTGAAACATGTCCCTGGGATAATCATGTTGTTATTAAAATGTATCTCAGAGATATGCTGGAAGTTGAGATTTGAGTTTATAATATTTAAGAACTTAATTGTCCTGGGAGACAGAGGCAGAGAAAACCATTTTTTCTTTTTTTCCCTTTTTCTTTTTTCGGAGGGCTGGCTTTTTTGCTATGCAAATTGATCATCTGATTTTTTTAAAAACACAACGCAGAGAGAGCTATAGACATACTACATTGAGTGTTGAGTTTGATAAGTTGATGAGCACTGGGTGTTCTATGCAACTGATGAATTACTGAACTCTACATCTGAAACTAAGGATTCACTATATGTTGGCTAAATGAATTTAAATAAAAAGAAAAGACATACTACATTGACAAAACCCAAGTTACAAACTGGAGTAAAGATTCAACAGATGCCATGACAATCAAAATCAGGAAAATGTTTTTAACCTATGTATGTATCACATCTCCAATTGACTTCTATGTTTGCCAATAAATGGATGTGATTAGATGGAGGTCAACTGAGAGAGTCCAGTTTGCATATTGTGGAAATGACAGCCTTATTCCCAAATAGGCCTTACTGACAATAATCATTTTTTTAAAAAGATAAACATGGAAATGAGCATGGCAGAGACCTCAAAACAGTGGATTAAATGAAATTTGGAGTACGTATGCACGCTCTAAGATGGGTGAGACATTTTTTTCCTTTGACAAAGCAGATAGAGTGAAGAAGAAGGATTCACTCAAGGGTGACAGTGTCATTCAGATCAATCACATTTCAACATGATATTAGAAGGCAGCAACTGTCCACCCACAGAACGAATATGAAGAAACATGTTTCACAAAAAGAAATCACCATAGGCTTCACGCACACAGCAAATGGAAAGTTCTGTTAACACTCTTGAGCTAGGATGATCAGATCAAACATAACATGCAGGGGCAAAACAATTCCTACAGAAACTATAAATCTTTCCAGAGACTACAAATAAAATGTAAACACACTGTCTGATGCCTGGCATTCTATTTGCACTTTTATAGGACCAAGACTTTGTTGATATATGCTTGGAAAAATAATGATGCAAGGTCTTCACACATCATTTCAGAAAATATTCCATCAGGACACACCAGTCAAGGTGAAGCCATGCTATACTCCAAGCCAATACACTTGCCAAAGTGTCACACCTGCTGAAAATGTAAAAATAAACATAGCTTGTGTGTATCTAAACTCATGGCAAATCAAGGGAGGTTGAATGGCAGAACTTCTGCCACTCACACAGTATAACCTCACATATTACCCTCAAGATCTCTACATTCAATTATACATTTTGCCTTTATTTTTGAAATGTTCATACCCTAAATTGCCACATTCAGACTACATCAATCATCTAATTTAGAGCCCATACAGTTAGTACACTTTTATATCTTTAAGACGGTTTTAAAGATGGGCTTGATGACATTTTTCTGCATAATAGCTTCCTAAATTGTATATAATACTGAGTTGGTATTGCCGTTACCTACTCTACCAATGTCTTTTGTCTGAGCAACTCTATTTTTAAAAATGCTACACCCTTACTTTCTTGCCTCCCTTCCTTGGTCTATCCACTTAATATAAAACAAGGAAGCAAGCAAATAACAAGCAATCAATAAAGCAATCACACAGACCCAGAGTCCAAGCAACTGCTGGCCACAGATATATTTACTGGATACTTATTCACTCATATACCACAAATAACAACCCAAACGAGACTTGAAGAGGAAGTAAGGACAAGATAAATTATTTTGAACCCAATGATTAATACTCATATGCTAACTCTGATTTCTTTTAGACTCATCTTCCATACTGAATTAGGGAACCATAATGATTATGTGATACATGTCAACTATGTTTACAAAATCACACAGTAATACATTTTTACCTCCTCAAAAGCATAATTTTCTATTGACAATAAAACAATCTTGAATAGTGATCTGATATTTAACTACAGAAAAACTTGGCCACATATCACCTCTACCTATGATTTATGTTGAACAAGTAAAACACAAAGGTCTTTTCTAGAAGTACAAGAAAGGCACAGCTTTTTAATTCTTTCATATAAGAAACAAGAAGCAATATCTTTTTCTGTTATTACATATTAGTTATTCTTTAAAACAAATTATCTTATTAATACTTCGCTAACTAAACTACAGGCCATTCATCTCACAAATGTTTAATGTCCATTACAAATAATAATTAAACCCAATTTCAGTATCTTGAAATGGCTCATAGAAATTAAGCTATGCTCTAATGCCTATAATTTAACACTTCTATTTACTTCAGTCAAAGACAGAAGTTGAAGAACTTTGGTAACTCCTTTGGTTCATCCAAGAGAAGTAGAAATGAAATGGTAACTATAAAGTCAATATTCTTATGAAATTAAGTCCAGGATGCTATGGAATATGATCACTTATAGTGGCCACGTGAAAAAGCAGCCTCCAGCAGAGAAGCAGAGTACATGTGACTAATCTGTACGTCTATTTAACTCCAGAACCTGGGAACAATGAGAAGCCAGACAGCACGGCCATCCCATGCAAAGGGGAATGGATGTATGAAGCTATCTCTTACCAAATAGATGGGATTTAGGGGAGATGAAAAAATTATTTATAACAAAGAAATAATAATGAAGAATTTAATGAGAAAGTCACAGACAGAGCCTTTTGTAGGCTGCAAATGGGTTAAAATGGTATCTCTCCTGTAATCCTTGAAACTATAATTTCTAAAATAAATGTGAGTTCTTCAACTATCTCATCCCTTATAGCCAATTTTAGTTCTTTTTAAAATATAATTTTTTTATTCATTCAAAATCTAACATTTGAGCACCTACACTGGGAATTCAGCAGTACACAAAACAGTTAAAAATCCTGGGCCTCATGGAACTTATATCTTATTTGTAAGATATAGATAATAAACACAAAAATATAATCAAAATATATAGCATATTATATTGTGATACATGAAAGGACAAAAAATATACCAAACATAAGGTTGAAGGAAGGTATGTGAGGAGGCTGGTCCACAAACCACAGCCCTGGAGTCATATCCAGCCCTTTTACTCAAAAGGAAAAATAATACATCAAAGCACATGAAAATTACATAAGATTCTAATTTCAATGCTCATAAATAAAGTTTTTTTGGAAAATAGCCACATTTAATCACGTATGCATTGTCTATAGCTGCCTGAGTAGCTGCAACAGAGACCTATAGCCGCAAAACCTAAAATATTTACCGCCTGGTCCACTACAACAAAAGTTTGCTGAACCCTCATATACAATATGAAATAAGAAGACCTCTAAAGGTCTTAAGAGAAGACAGCATTTGAGTGTACAACGGAAGGAGGCGAGGGAGTAAATAGCACAAGGAGTGACATGGCCTGCCACGCTCTGAATGCTGTTTTGAAAGCAGACTAATGAAGGAGTCAACTGCACTATTATAGATCAGCAAGCAGTGAGCTGATGTCCTTGACAAGGATAGCAGCAGTGGAAGTTGGCCTATGCAATTAGAAGAATGACGCGATTTGCTGCAATGGGAAAGACCATGGGACAAGAAGGCATGGGAAGAAGATCATGAGTTCAATTCTGAACTAGTAGTTTGAGGGGTCTGTACAAGTATAGATACTCTGTACACACTGGGGAGATTAGTCTGGAGTCCAATGAAGAGATCTCAGCTGGAGATTTAAATTGGGGAGCCATCAGTGTATCAATGCCATTTAAAGCCATAAGAGAGGATAAGGTCTCTGAGAAAGTGATGATACAGAGAATAGCAGGTCAAGAAAAAAGAAAAAAAATCCAAGGTCAAGAGATTGGATGGATGGGAAAGAACAAGCCAGGGGGATGAAGGTTAAGAGGAACCAGAGCTAAGAATATGGAAACCAAGTCAAGAAAGTGTTTTCAGGAGGAATGAGTAATCATCTGTGTCAAATGCTACTGATAGGACAAGTAAAATTAGAACTGAGAACAAATGGATTTAATGTTGTTGAGTGTTGTTCCAGTAACTTTGACAAGAGCAGCTTTGGTGACATCATTGGAGAAAAAGCCTGCCTGGAGTAGGTCCAAATGAAAATGGAAAGCTACGCTATAAAGGGAAGGAGGAAAATGGAGTGATAGCTAGAGGCATAAGTATGCTTGAGAGGCTTTTTGTTTTTCAATTTGGGGAGAGATAACATCATGTTTCAATGTTGATGGGATATTTCAGTAGAAAGGAAAAGTTTGTTAATACAGGAGAGACAGTGAAAGAGAGGGGGAGAGAGAGAGAGAGAGAGAGACAGGAGGCAAGTAACTGCAGGACTAATTTCCTTCAATAGTTAAGAAAGGGGCATCTAATGAAGAAAGGAAGAGACCCTTTGAGTTAGAAGTACAGACAGTTTATAACAGTAGGAATAATGGTATCATTTAAAGGCACAAATGCCAATAGATGGTTACATGGGGGGATGGACGCTTGTGAAAGTTCTGATTACTTCTGCATTCTCAATGAAAAAGGATGCAAGGGTATCAGTTGAGTGAGATGATGGGGAAAAAGATGTTGGAAATTTTAGATGCGAGAGCAAAGCATGAAGTTATCTAGAAAAATATCAGAGAGAATGGACTAGAAATATAACATGACTGCCACCCAGCACTGAGGGCTCACTTGAGGCCAGTGTTATTGAACTTTAAAGTGAGTTGTGTTTTTCTCTAGCTATGTTTAGCTTCAAGATGCAGACAAAGAGCAGGCAGAGATGGATGTAGCCAGGTGTTGATTTGGCCAACAAGTATGATGAGACAAAAAGAAGCAAAGGAATGATTATCATGACTGATCTTGGAATTTATTTAAATAAGGAGATATGTGAGGCATAATGTGGTCAAGGAAATTGAAACACTGGTGATTTCTATGGATTGTAGGTCCTGGGTGTGGCTGAAGCATCTGGGATGTTGGTGCCACAGCTGGAGATGGTAATCAGGTCGTGGGATGTTTGAACGAAATCTCTGGGTTACAGAAAACAGCAACCAGGCAAGAGGGCTCCCTTAGGAGACTAAAGTTAGTAAAATATTTCAAGAGTTGTAAAGTGATCGGTGATGCAGGCAAAAGAAGGAGACACATAGTTTTATGGGGATTAGATTCTAGGCATGATGAACGACTTGTGAGAACTAGGCCTTTTGGGGTGACTAAGACAGTCCTCACAGTACCAAGGAGAAAACAATACAACAATTTTATTAACAAATACTAGTAAAAATGGGCTTTAGTTGGGATAACTGTTTTAGTAAAGTTAGTTTTTTTTAAAGATATAGATAAAGAAGATGTGGGATATACATACAATGGAATATTACGCAGCCATAAAAAATAAAATCTTGCCATTTCCAACAACATGGATGGAACTACAGGGTATCATGCTAAGCGGAATAAGACAATCAGAAAAACACAATTATCATATGATCTCACTGATATGTGGAATTTAAGAAACAAAACAGAGGAACATAGGGGAAGAGAGGAAAAAATAAAACAAGGAAAAAAAAGATATTCTCCACTTGTTAACAACTAACTTTAAGCACTAAATTTGCAATTATTTAAGGCTCTGGAACTTTGACCAAGAAAGCAAGCAAGGCACCAAAAGCATGTCCTAAGATGTTTCTAATAATTAACACATTTCTTAATTTTGTTATCAGACTGCTCTAGGGGCTTTGTGGTTCATGTTTTGTAATCTTATTTTCCTTGTACTTCAATGGCTAGCTAAAAACAATATTGATCACATTTTTATTTAGTGTCCAACTCAATAGAATTTAATAAATGTAAAATAAATGTATATGTTAAGTAAATTAAAAGAAACATGGATTTAACATGATAACCAGTAGTATTATTTTATAGTTACAAACTAAATTTCAATATTCAGTGTGGTGATTCAAAGAGTGATTATCTCTTGTGGGGAGAGACAAGGGGATGGGATAGAGAAGAAGCACAGAGGTAGATGGAAGTTATTGGCAATGGTTAGTTTCAGAGTTCTAAGAAGTGTTCCATGATGTTCACAAGCATAAATTTCATTGCTTATTATTATATATCTTTACTTACATAATATGTTACTATATTTTATGTGTTTAGATATTATATTTGAAATATATTGTAACACCATGCTTCTGTTGGGCTCCCCCATTGGCATAAGCCAAAAAAAAAAAAAAACAGTCCCACACACCCAGGGAAAAAAGTTCCCTTCTGCCATATATCTTTGGCTGAAGTCAAGTGGGGACAGGTGAATAACATGCTGCATCATCCTAGGCCCCAACATGAAACACACAAAAATCATCACTGTCATTAGATTACATAATGTTCATTTAGACTTATATCGATGTTTGCTGTTTTATTTGCTTGCCACTCCTTCTTGCATCTTAGTTTCTCCTTTTGGAATTTCCATTCTTCCTAAAGCAGATGCTTTTAGAAAAGGTTTCTTTAGTAAAAGATTGTTGATGGTAATATTTTTCAACTTTTGATTATATAATGTCTTTATTTTACCAACATTGTTGGAAAATATTCCCAGATGCTAAGAGAGTATTACAGAAATTTTCTTTTAACATCTTTTTTCTTTTTTTAAAGATTTATTCATTTGACAGAAAGCATGAGCGGGGTGTAGAGGTGAGAGGGAAAAGCACCCTCCCCATTGAACAGGGTGCCCAACGTGCTGCTCGATCCTAGGACCCTGGGATCATGGCCTGAGCTGAAGGAAGGCAGAAGCTTAACCATCCGAACCACCCAGGTGCCCCTTCTTTTAACATCTTAAAGAGATTATTTCATTATCTTGTGTCTTTCAGGGTTGTGTTAATTTTATGGGCTCTTGTTCAAATTAGCATTCTTCAGAGGTAAGTTTTCTTTCTGGCTGCTTTTAGGTTATCATCTTGCCTCCAGTTTCCTATAATATACAATACTGAACCTGCATATAGATTTCTATTTATTTATTCAATTTGGGATATATTATACTGTGCATCATCCTAGAAAATTCTGCGATATTCACTATTCTGTTCTCAGTGTTTGGGGTCTGAATAGATATTACATATTCTCATTGTATTCTCCAGTTTTCTTAACTTCTCTGTCATATTCCTCATTTTGCTTTTCCACATGGCATTCTAGGTAATTTGCTCGCATATATCTTCAATTTCATTAATATTCTCATCTGTGACCAACTTGCTATGATCTAACCTTTGAGCTTGGATTTCAAGAATTCTTTTCAAGACCACTCTATTATCTATTTCTTAAATATTTCATACAGAGCTATTCTGTATTCTGTTTCGGACATTTCAGTATCTATAGCCTTTGAAGGTCTAAATATTTTGATTCCGCTCTCCCTCATGGTGGTTACTTCCTTGGGGTCTTAGTGATCTTTGAGTTTTCTTTAACTAATTAATTGTTTGATCTTAATCTGAGGATTCCAGAAGGCCTGAATTGGGGATGCTTTTCTCCAGAGAGGATCTGCATCTACAAATGAAGAATTCTACCAACCTAAAACCACCACATTCTGCCTTGAGGGTCTTGACTCAATTATAAGTCCTGTTTCACCGCACTGGTGCAGGGGCAAGATTCATTAACCAGAGGCAAGGTTGCTATTGAACTCCATGCTCAGTATAACCCTGCTCCTACAGGTGACTTGCCACTCAGAATCCCAAAATCCAGTTCAAAGTTTTCTTTCTTTTTTCTGTTTTTTGTTTTGTTCCTCACCCCCAATCCTTCTTTGGAAGAGTGGTTCTTATCTTCCTCTTGAAACCCCAACAGCATTTCAGAAGGAAAATTCTATCCTCTACCTGGGGAGAGAATTTCTATGGTCTGCTATGCTGACAAGAAGTAGAAGTCTTTGTTATTATAAAAGTCATTGAAATTTTGACAGTTTTAAGAATTGGCTTCCAAATTCAAGAGCGTATGAATGAAGAGCTGGTCAATAACAATTATGTAGCCTACATCCTGTATATAACATCATTCTAAATAATGTGAAGGAAAGTGGATCTTGCTTTCAGCATGTTTTCAAATTCAAGGAAAGGGAGGAAGTGGCAAATACAGATAAGCAACGTAAACAAATAAAACCATACAGAGAAACACTTTGACGTCCTCCTGGAATGTTATCCACTTTTAGCAGGACTCTGTTTAGCTCATAATTGAGAACCACTACACAATCCACAGTTTATTTATCAAAAGTATGTAGTTCTTTAAAAAAAGTACGTAGTTTTTTTTTTTTTTTGAAGATTTTATTTATTTATTTGACAAAGACAGACATAGCGAGAGAGGGAACACAAGCAGAGGGAGTGGGAGAGGGAGAAGCAGGCTTCCCATGGAGCAGGGAGCCCAAGGTGGGGCTCGATCCCAGGACCCTGGGACCGTGACCTGAGCCGAAGGCAGACACTTAATGACTGAGCCACCCAGGTGCCTGTACATAGTGCTTTTCTTATAAAGAAAACTTATCATCATGGGAATAAAAGGCACAGTGTAGGGAATGAGGTCAATGGTATTGTAATAGGGTTATATGGTGACGGATGGTAGCTACGCTTGTAGTGAGCACAGCAGAATGGGATCTGCTGGGATCATGGCCTGAGCTGAACGAAGGCAGAAGCTTAACCATCCGAAGTTGAATCTCTGTGTTGTACACCTAAAACTAATTCAACATTGTGTGTCAACTATAGACAAATAAAAAAAATTTTTTAAAAAGAGCATGGGGGCGCCTGGGTGCCTCAGTGGGTTAAGCATCTGACTCTTGATTTTGGCTCAGGTCATGATCCCAGGGTTGTGGGATCGAGCCCTGCATCAGGCTCTGTGCCAGGCATGGAGCCTGTTTAAGATTCTCCCTCTCCCTCTCCCTCTGCCCCTACCCCCCTCATAAATAAATAGATAGATAGCGTTTATCACATGCTTGACTGCTTTGTGTTTTGACACAATCTCTTTCTTATATTTCATGGAAATTTTAGTATGATATGCTTTCAGCAGAGCAATTCTACCTCTTGCCAAGATAAAATTGAATTTCACTCCCATGACACAAGAACGAAGGAATTTGCTTTCCTTCATCTATTCTCTCTCTTTATCATTAAGCAGCAAATTAGAGTAGCAAGCACTGCTACTTCATAGAACACATACATTTGTTCCTTTCTTCACCTACAGAAAGAGTTAAAAAAAAAAAAAAAGTAGCCTACTTTCCATGCTGCCAGCACTGAGGTTCACAGGATGGATAAGGGATTCATGTTCTACTTTCCTTGCTGTCAACCTCAAATCAAACTTTCTCATGTGGGCACAAATGCACTTATAGGCATATAACCTGCAAGCGGCAAAGTTCTACCCAGCTGCAAGGAGAAAATGTCAGTACACAAACTAGTCACTTATGGATTACTGTCAACTGAAATATTGTGGAATTATCCTTACAACATTAACTTGTCACCTGCTTTCTACACATAATTTCCTGAGTGAAAACAGCATTAGCTGGCTGTTAAACATGGCAAATCATTTTCATTCTCAATGCAATTATTTGTTGAATATGTATTGTATACAAAGCCTCTACATCTTCTTTAGTCTTAGTGTCTTAATAGGTCAGAAAGTCTGTCTATCATCATCATCATCATCATTATTTATACTACAGGTACCTACATTTGTTTGCTACTTTTAAATTGTTCAAAGCACATATACTTACATGGTTTCATTTCATTCCTGCAATTGGCTAGAGAAATTTGGATCTTAAAAGATAAAGTAAGTTGTTCAAGGTAACACAACCAGTAATCAGCACTGCTGGGCCCAAACCCCAATTTTCCACTCCATTTCCACTTCCCTTTCCACTCTGCTATTCCAATTTATTATGATGGTGCTTGTTTTCATTTTGGCAAACACTGGTAGTGGTTCATAATGTTTGCCATAAGCATTTGGGTACACTGGGTTGACAATATCCTGTAACTCTAATTTAAGGGCAGAAGGCTAACTGAAAGATGGAGAGAATGACAGACAGAGGTATTGACAGATAGAGAAAATCTATCTGCACCAACATGAATTTTGTATGATTTTTGTAGAACATATGAAAATGTATTTGGGTCATAAAATTATTCTTAATTTAGCTTTTATTTCTTGCTTCATGTACTCTGAGAATAAAAATAAGTATCTACTTGAAGAAAAATAAAATTTATATCTTTACAATAGGCCCATGGCTCACAAACAGTAGGGTTAAAACTATACTGCTTAGGTACTGAAAAGCAAAACACGCTGCTCATGATTATTTAATCACACCAAATATTCCACTGAAGTTTTATCTTTGAATGCAAAATAATGTTCCTAGTAATCATGCTAAATGCCTGTTATTTTAATGTACTTAATTACAAATTTGCTTTCTATGATGTCCTACTGAATGAAGACTGATTAAAATGTGATCAATATTATGTTTAAATAGCCACTAAAGTATGAGGAAAACTAAGATTGATAAACACGAACAACAATGTTGCTAAAGCAATTCAATAACAAAATAATTGGTTAATCAATTAGAAGCATCTATAATGTGCTGGTAGTACCATGCTTACTTTCTGGGAGAAGGTTCCAGAGATTTCATAAGAGCTACTTCAGTGTTTATTAGGTGTTAGAAATGAAAAGATTATATTAATTGCAGCCCATTCTTGCTAGCATCTCTTAGTTAAAAAGAACCATTTTATAGATAAGTAAAATATAGAATAGCTCCACATAGGTTATCTAGTTTAGGAAGCATTAACAGTAGGGTTTTTCTCCAAGCTGTTAGCTACATAATTACATTTTGTTCAGACAGATCATTCTTGCTGAAAATAAGAGAAAGACCTTAGATTTTAAAGGTGTCAATAAATTTATTTCCAAAAGAGGAGGAAATGTTTTAAGACAAATGTACCAAAAACCATATATATCTATATCTTTAAGATGGCAAGTGGGAACAGTTCTGGATTAGAAGTGGGAAGATCTGTTCTTTTATTTTATTTATTTAAAAGATTTTTTTTTTTTTTTTTTTTTTTTTGGACAGAGCACACAAGTAGGCAGAGCAGTAGGCAGAGGGAGAGAGAGAAGCAGGCTCCCCACTGAGCACGGAGCCCAAAGCAGGGCTTGATCTCAGGATCCTAGAATCATGACCTGAGCCAAAGGCAGATGCTTAACTGACTGAGCCACCCAGCCACCCCAGATCTGGTCTTTCAATCCTTACTTTCACATTTCCTACCTGTATGACTTTACAAAAATTACCCAACATAGTTAAGTCAGTTTCTTACGTGAAAACAAAAACCAAACCAACCAAACAAAAAATCCCAGCAGAAATAGCTGTCATTTTCCTTACTGAATATTACAAGGAACAAGTAATAGAGTAGGGATAAAAACACTTTGCAAATTTGTAAAACTCTACAGAAATGTTAGTTATTTTGCAGCATGTTACCAAAAGAAAAGCTATAATATTTCAGTGGTAACTTGCAAACTTTGAGGTGGTACTTCCTTAGCAGGAAAAAAATAAATTGAGGATGAAAATACATTATTTATAAGGGTATGGTAATTTAAAATTGGAAGAAAATCAACAATATTCTTTTAATTTGTGGAATATAAATTCTGTTTTGTGAATTCTTCAGCTGAAGAAGAACAATAATAGGCCTTGGAGAATCTCTTAATCCAGCTTACTCTCAAGAGGCATCTGAGGAAACATAAATATCTGTGCATAGAGCATATATACAAATATATTTCTCCTTCCTAATGCTGGAGGAATTCGGACTCTAGGAAAAAGTAAATTTATTAATAGTAGCACAAGGAAATTCAAAACAGCATATGTTTAAATGTTGGCTCTTAATCACAAGTGTACACTTAAAATCCAAAATGAGTAGACTGTGTTGATATTGTACACAGTAAGAATTTTATTATAGAAAAAAATTAAATTGTACTCATTTGCTTGCCTATGGGGTTGTTTCTATTTAGTTTGGAAATTTTCATTACTGTTATAAATCTTTACCTTAAATGCCAAAGAATAACACCTACTGTGTAAGAAAAGAGAATGAAATTAAACTTTTAATCAAGAAATTAGGAGCTCCCTGGGAAATAGTGGGGAGAGGAAAGTATGTCATATTTCATGCTTCTGCAAAGTAGGAAAGTCTGAAAAAAATATTGAACCTTTATAAAAGGATATTGGCTTTAAGAGAAGCTGATGATTATGAAGAAAAATCACTACCTCTCATCAACAGAAATGGGTCTCTCTTAGTATAGCATATTCATTAAAAACATCATTAAAAAGATAGGACATACTCTAATTTACTCTAAATTCATTAAAAAGATATGACATACCCTTATCTAACAAGTCATCTCAGTGGGTATTTAGGTTGTTTCTATTTTCCTTGCTATTAGAAACAATACTACAATACAGAGAAATATTTGAGATAGTTTTTCAAAGATTAATTCATGCGGCCAGGGAGAACAGGGCAGGACATATGGGCAGAAGATGAATTTCAAAGGAATAAAGGGTAAAGTAGATGGAATTTCAGAGATGTTGAGTTCATGGATGGCGAGTAGCACTGAGGATTGGGAGGCAGGAACAGCCAGTTCCTTGTAGTACTATGATTGTAAGCATGGAGACAGGGGATAGAGCATCCTTGCTAAGAAGAGCTCATCTTTCACATACTTGGTTTCTGCTAAAACTTTTGTCAGAAAAATGGCTTTGTTTCTAGCAAAGTGAGGGAAAAGATTATCAGCAATGAGAAGTCAAAGAGTATTTATAACAGTAATCTGAAAGCACTGTGTTTAGAAAGATGCAGTTCTTATGGCAAGATTGAAGAACAGATTTGAGGGACCTGAGATCCGAGGCAGAGAGGGTAGTTAGAAACCTCTTAAAAATTTCATGTAAGGAATTATGGAGCCAAAGATCAGGCAGTGAAAAGAGATGAAGAACTATTACAACAAGCCATTTTTGGTCATTGTCTGGTAGGATTTAGTGATCTGCTGGTCGAGGGTGAAGAAAAGGAAGGAAAGGTGAAGGTAACTGAAACTATTAGTTTGGCCAACTTGAGTGGACGGTAAATGTGATAACCAATGTGAAGAACCATGAGGAAGAGAGATGTCAGAGACAGAAGGATGGAGTCACTTATTCTGTATATTCTATTTCTTTCCATCACTACCTAGGACCAAACCATCATTGTCTATAGCATGGACTGCTTCAGTGGCCAAACTCTCTGCTTCCAGCTTGTTCCTAGAATTCATTCTTCACACAGTAGCCCCAGACAGCTTTTTAAAATTTAAATAAAATTATTTTACTCTTATATTTAAATCACCCACAAGGTTTCTTTTTATACTTAAAATCCAAAGTCATCCCTGTCTACCCCTACTTATTTCTCCAACCTCAGCTTTGGCCCTTCCCTCTCTCACTCATATGCTCCCTCCACTTTGGCCTTCCTTCTGCTCTAACCTTCCTTCCATCTTGCTTTCAGGCCTTTACACAGCTGCTTCTCCCCCCATTTTTGCATGGCTGGCTCCTTGCTCTATCAGTCCCAGAGTGTATCTCATTTTTTCAAAGCTAAAAAGTGGTTATCCAACCTAAAGCATGGGTCTTGTTTTCTTACGGCTTATGTTTTATTTTACTCATATCATGCATCTTTCAATAATATTTCAAATTTTTAAGTCCTTTCGCCACCAGGAAGAAAAAATCCTTTTTGTAAACAGAGGAGCCTTTATTTACCTTGTTTACTGCTAGTTCCTAATACCTAGAGCAGTGCTAATGATGAACAGGTATTCAATAAATATTTGTTAAATGAAAGACTACATGCTGTGCTTAAGTGCCCCATCGTACTACCATGTAGATAGCTGGAAAGTAGTTTTGAGCCGTGGGGAAAGATAAAGTCTAGAGAAACACAGGGATGAGGTACAGTGGTACTACGATTGATTTATATCTTGTCGGCTCAGCTACATTGTGTTTGCATGTTGTGAGTGAGTGTGTGTGTGTGTGTGTGTGTGTGTGTCTGTGTGTGTTTGAGAAGGACAATTTTCCCATAATAATTACTTGTAAATGACTTCAATATACCCTTTCCAGGACACAGAAGCAAACTGAAACTCATCTCTCCCTAATTTCTCTGTAGATGACTAGTAGCCTGAATTAAAACCTTGGCTCTGCCACTAATTAGGTGTGTGACTACAGGCAGATACCCTATCTTTATAGATTGATTCAATAACTATTTAGTAAGTGATCACCAGGGACAGACACTGTGTTGGTGTAACGGATGCAATGTTGAACTAAACAACCAGAGACTCTGTCCTCGTGGAGCCTATACTCTTGTGAGGGAAATGAACAATCAAATAATCACAGAAGTAAATAAACATCAACAATGATAGGAACTATAAATAGGAAGCAAAGTGTAGGGAACAAAGGGGGTTCAGAGGTTTCCTGATAATGACCGTCAAGTTGAGATCAGATGAAGGAGAGAAATTAAGAGATCTTCAGCAGAGGTACCCTCATTCAGAAGCAGAAGTTCAAAGTTGTGAGCTGGGACTGAGCATGGCATGTTCAAGACCTTGAAAGAAAACCAGGCTGATGAGTGCTCAGAGAGCAAAGGAAAAAGAAATGGAAGATGTGACTGCAAAGATCGCTCAAAACCTGATTGTAAGGACTTTAGTGAATGAAGAAGTGAATGTAAGGACTTTAGTGAATGAAGGTCTTTCACAATGATAAACCCACTTGTACTTTGGTGGATGCTAATGGTGAGCTTCCTAAATTGGCACAGAACATATTATTTCAAACTGTGACTCTAAAAACTAGGAACTGTAAACTCTTTCAGATATGTAAAAGACATATTTGGATAATCTGTGAAATATCTGTAAAGTGAACTGAATAAAAGCAACTGGTGTTAGTGTTGGCTCAAAGGGGTACATCTGTGACATTTGCAGGGTTTTCATCTCAATCACGTACGTGCTCATGTCATCAAATTTTTATACTAGTAAGAAGTCATTAGTTTTGACTTCAGATCTAGAGGCAGTCTTCCTCGTCTGGGCTTAAATTTCCATTTCTAATATCTAAGAAGAAAGAGCTTGTTAAGCAAATTAATATTGTGAGGAGGGTTTCCTGGAGGCATATTTAACCTACTTGCAAGGCCAACTACTTTATAATGCATGGCTTACATACAAATGGGAAGCTACTAAATGTAAATTAGTTTGTTCATTACAATGGTCTAGTAAGGCTTTCAAACACATTATCATCAGTTAGGTCACTGTGATAAAGATTTAAAAGCTTCATTTCTATTAAAAATCATTCATTCTTTATTTCTTTTACTCATTCACTTACTCAATAAATCTGTTCCTTGGGGAGTCTTCCCCAGTTCAGGATGTAGTAACTCTATCCATCCGAAAGTTGCTTGGGCCAAAAAACATGGTGTCTTGACTTTTCTCTCTCACACCCTACATCATATCCATCAGCCAATATTGTAGGCTCTAGCATAAACAAGCATGTACACATGGACACAGACACATATGTACACATACATACAATCATCCCACCTCTTGAAGAATTTCTTCTTAGTCACCCTTGTAAACTTATCTTCTGACACTAATATGTCAAATTTGGGAATCACAAAAACTGATTATCTAAGGACTCTGGGTTTAGAACCCAGGGACAGTACCCAGAGAACCAGGGACAGACACTGTGTTGGTGTAACAGATGCAATGTTGAACTAAACAACCAGAGACTCTATCCTCGTGGAGCCTATACTCTTGTGAGGGAAATGAACAATCAAATAATCACAGAAGTAAATAAACATCAACAATGATAGGAACTATAAATAGGAAGCAAAGTGTAGGGAACAAAGGGGGTTCAGAGGTTTCCTGATAATGACCATCAAGTTGAGATCGGATGAAGGAGAGAAATTAAGAGATCTTCAGCAGAGTTACCCTCATTCAGAAGCAGAAGTTCAAAGTTGTGAGCTGAGACTGAGCATGGCATGTTCAAGACCTTGAAAGAAAACCAGGCTGATGAGTGCTCAGAGAGCAAAGGAAAAAGAAATGGAAGATGTGACTGCAAAGATCGCTCAAAACCTGATTGTAAGGACTTTAGTGAATGAAGAAGTGAATGTAAGGAGTCACCTACAGAGAAATTAGGGAGAGATGAGTTTCAGTTTGCTCCTGTGTCCTGGAAAGGGTATACTGAAGTCATTTACAAGTAATTATTATGGGAAAATTGTCCTTCTCAAACACACACACACACATAGAAATTCTATTTGTTCTCTCTGGGTTTTGCAATGACTTCCAAACCTGGATCTCCAGTCCTGACTCTCCCTTAATCTTCAGGCTCATATTCAGTTGTCTATAGGAATCCAGGACATCCAGTAGTCAACTTAACTGCATTATCTTGCACAGTAGATATGCTCATCCTTCAAGATCCCCTATTTACACAAGTGCTAGAATCCACCTGGGTCACCCAACCTACAAGTTCCTCTCCCTTCCTTACTCCCATGCCCCTTATTAAAGAATCGTCAAATCCCGCCCATTTAATCTCCTACATATTTCTTAAATATGCCTCTTCTCCCTCCTGCTTACAAGTGCTCTCGTTTTAGGGAGCTTATTAAAATTCTCTTCATTTCCTGGACCTTAATTTACCTCTTCCTTTGTTCAGGCAAGGGGAGCGGGAGGGGAGTTTCCTCTGCAGAGATTTAGTGGGTAAAAGCTTAGCATAAACCCATCGATCACAATCCCTTGCTAGTTTTCTAGACTCTCACAGAAACAAACCCAAGAAGAAGCTGACAACTTATTTAATACACAGAAAAAATTTGAAGCAAGAGTTATAAAAATATTTTAGTGCCTTTTCTTCCCTGTTTTATATGATACATTTGGGAATTCATTGGAGGTAGTGTTTCATTCACTGAACTTGGCAGTTTCAACTCTCAGGCACAAAGGAAATGGAAATGTCTGGAGATGTCTGAAGGGTTGTGTTTTACTTTCTCTTTTCCGTTTCTTCTTTTTCAGTAAAGGTCTGCCACAGTTGAAAATATAAAAATATAATGTTTAAAATACAATTTTACAGATTTGATGACAATAAATTTAGCTGTGCATCTTATGTTTGCAAGGATTACCTTCTGTAATGTTTCATTATTCATTACACACACACACACACACACACACACACACACACACACCCTGAACTGGCAACAATTACTCTCATGCCTCCCAAGAGACAATGTGGGGATCCCTGAAGCTTCAATACTTAACACATCATAGCTTAAAAATCTTGCCACATTACCACCATTAAATTTCAAGTCAGTTTGCAAATAGCCATTTGCATAATCATAGAGGGGAGAATGCTTTACACTTTCACTTAACTTTGCCTATTTCTTGAGACAAGGAAATCCCAAGTTTTTCTTATCTCTTTACAGTTGTAGTAAATACAACCTGATAGTAGTTCAGAGAGATGCCTGATAAGGAACCCATGATAAAAAGGTTCATTTTTAATCACAGGAATTGCAAGGACATGGCTAATATTTTTTATTTAATTGAACTAAGCAAAACAACCTATTATAAATCAAAACTTATAAGACAGAACAGCAAAGCAAGAGTAGACAATGAAAATAATATAAATGATATGGCGCAGACTGCTGACTGTTCCCCTAGTACAATCTGGTTTTCCCTTCCTTCTGGGTACATAGTTGCCAGCCACATGCAGTATTTCCCACTTTTGCTTGTGGCTAGGTTTGGTCATGTACTTAACTTCTCATCAATGAGATGTGAGTGGAAAGAATGTGTATAACTTGCATCAAAGGAAACCCATACCCTGAACTTCCTTTCTTTTGCTCTCCGTACATCAGGGCAGAGGCGTGTGTGCAATTAGCTGTGACCATGCAAAAGAGGCTAATGCTCTAAGGGATGGCAGAACAACAGAAGGGAAGATGGAGGCCCTCAGGCTTTGTGTGAGGCTGAGAGCTCTTAGTCCTGGCTTCTGTGTGGGAGGAATTCTGCCAAAATACACCTTTTGGGAGGAGGCAGGGTTATCTCTATAACAGAGTGGCAACCATGAAGATAGGAGGCTCATTAGGGCCGCCCTGTGAGAAGAAGCATGGCTGTTTAAGGAACACAAATGTATTTTTCCAAAGAAGGCTTATAATTTCCATTTTTTTTCCTTCCCATCCAAACTAGTATGGACACATTAGTACTTTTTCTCTCTTACTTATCCTTTCTTATTTATTTTCTTATTCTCTCAGTTAGTTACCCTTTCATCCCCCTTCCTCTGTGTGTATAAATCGGGGGCTGTTAAAATATAGTGACAAATCTACATCTTGCATTTTCACTCTATTTCCAGATGATATCTTGTAAACAGAGTGTGTTCTTTTTTTTTTAAGATTTTATTTATTCATTTGACAGAGAGCGAGAGAGACAGCATGAGCAGGGTGAGCAGCAGGCCGAGGGAGAGGGAGGTGCAAGCTCCCCACTGAGCAGGAAGCCCGATGCAGCCTGATCTCAGGACCCTGGGATCCTGACCTGAGCCGAAGGCAGACCCAGGCACCCCAAACAGAGTGTGTTCTTAATAGCTGTGCAGCATGTCTACATGAACTCCACCCTGAAACCATAAAAAAAATAATAAATTCCATGTGAATTGAAAATCTAAATTGAAAATTAAAAAACAAAACAAAATCTTACTGTGAGAGTGGCCTTCTTCAGCAAGACGGGAAACTGACATGTCTGGTGGAAAAGACAGACATCCATAAGAAGAAAGCCCAGCAGAAAAAAATGGGCAAAAGACGTATGACAGGCAAGTCTCACAGAGAATGATAAAGGATTAGCTTATGAATGTTTAAGATATGTTATCACAGTAGTAGTCAGAAAGATGCAACTTGAGACAACAGATAGTAATTTTTGTTTTTCATGTTGATGATAATATAAAAGATGGATACTATTCATATCTGGCAATGGTGCTGGTGGGAATGTGGATCATAATAACATCTAAGGAGATATAAAATAAAAGTAGCACTGCAACACTGTTTATAACAGCAGGAAGAGCAGAAGAAAGTAGGAAGAAAAAAAAGAAGTACGAACAGTAGGAGAAAAAAAAGAAATATGTAATGTTCATCAATAGGGTAAAAGCTGATGAAATGATGGTGTAATACCCTGGGTTAAATTTTTCTCTTCTTTAAAATGACCTTTGGTCATATTCCAGCACCTTTTAATAAGTTTTCTTATAAGCCAAAACTAGTGTCACCTGAGCAAAGGGTAGTTAAGGAAGGGAATTTGGGGCACGGCATACTGGGAGACGAGCAGCGAAGGGAGGTGCTGGCCTTCAGATCAAGGAGGGTTTGGACAGAGAAAGGCTTATTTTGGTGACTAAGAAACCACCCAGACACTTCTGTAAAACACATAATCATTCTTTGGGGGGAAATGCTGAAATTATGTGAAAGGTTAAGTTCAGTCATATATTAAAGGAAATGTAACTTTATTTGGCAATCACAGGATGTTGAGGTCTTGGGTTATACCTGATAGGACTGAATCTCTTTGTTGATCTATGAACATTTCAATGCAGTCTCAGAGTACAAAGCAAAGTCTTGGAGTGTTGGGTGTAAGAGGAATCTGACAACTGTGGACTTCGTTCAGGAGAGTAATATGACCAGATTTACATGTTAGAAACGTCACTCTACAGCAGTGTAGGAAATGGGTCTAAGAAGGAAACAGACAGCTTGTACAATGGTAGAATCATATTGAGGAATCTGTACGAGGGCAGTGTTGGCAGAGACAGAAAAGGGGAAGACAGATTTGAGAAATGAAAGATGAAATGCCTAGCAAAATGGCAGACTTGGGGCTGCTTTTTAGGGCTCTTGCTTCAGTGCCTAGGTAGATGATGGTGCCATTCACAAACTCTGGGAATTCAGGAGAAAGAGCTGATCTTAAAGAACCATCTTACTGAAACAGGTTAACTTTTTCAGACACATGTGATGTGTCAGCTGCATGACTCTTAATTCATAACAATGGAAATGGAACCTTCAATATTAAATTACAGCAAATGAGTTTTCTCTCTAAAGGCCATGAATGTGACACTCTTCAGCAGGATATGATGTTAGAATAAAGTATGTTAGTGATTATATTTCATTTGATTTCTCCAACTGTAATTGGTTTCTTCTTTTCTCTTTCACTCAGCACATGGATTGAAGTAATTTCTTCAAGACACAGACTAAATCTAGGAAAGCATATCTACATCTGACTTTCTCCTTCTAAGGCTTCTGAAAATTAGATATCTTAATGTCACACTTAAAACACCTAAACCATGGTAACAATCTTACAGTATATTATGACTGTGCATAGCCTTTCCAAACAAATTATTAAGAATTTGGTATGAAAATAAAAGCACGAATATGCTAAATATGGAGACATGCAAATGCTTTCTCTCTCCATGTCTTCTATCACAGCTGAAGTTCAAGCCCTGGAGCCCGTGCTGACCATAATCCTAGGGTATATACATTGAATTCTACAAAATGTAACGAGTAGAAAAAACATATACAGAAGCACAAAATATAAAAATCTGCCCCCCCTTTTTTTACACTATCAAGCCAACTCCTTGTTTTGCCTTTATCAAGTCAAGATACATGATTGAAAACCCCAAGAGTTAGCAGTACCTACGGAAAGGTCATGACTTATAGAGAGGTCAGCATGTGGAATTTGAAGGAACCTCTCTGGCTTACCACTATGCAATACTTCAAACTGATTCTCAGGATGAGACTGTAGAGATTGTAAGGATTTAAAATTTAAGGATTTTATGGCTTATGTTTTTGTTATACTTCCTACCTAAGCATCATGCTGGCTAAAGAGCAGGCAATTACAACTTGTTTGATTCAGTTTCAGAGTGCTTATTATACCTATGTGATTGCTTAGTTTGGCTAAAAGCACATACAAAATATAAAAATATATCTGCTGTATTGTGATTTAGTTGTCTTCTGAAACACCACAGCTAATAATAGCAATAGAATCATAAAGCTAATAAAAGCAATAATTATAGTGACATTCATTGAATGCTTGTCATTCAATTATTAAAATTAATTTTCACACAAACTCTATGCAATAGATATAAGGAGAAAATCGAGTTAATTTGTGCCAGGTCACACAACATTTAAATGGCTTACTCAGAATAAAAGCAAAAGTTTCACTGAGTTTTATAATACAGGCATACCTCAAAGATATTGTGGGTTCGGTTCCAGATCACTGCAATAAAGTGAATATCGCAGTAAAGTGAGTCAAATGAATTTTTTGGTCTCCCAGTGCATATAAAGTTATGTTTACACTATACTGCAGTCTATTAAGTGTGCAATAGCATTATGCCTAAAGAAAAAAAAAAGAATGTATATACCTTAATTAAAAAGTACTTTATTGCTAAAAAATGCTAACCATCACCTGAGCTTTCAGTGAGTCATAATCTTTTTGCTGACTGATGAGGGTGGCGGCTGCTGAGGTGACTGGGGCAATTTCTTTTTTTTTATTATTATTAATGTTATGTTAAGCACCATACATTACATCATTAGTTGTTGATGTAGTGTTCCATGATTCATTGTTTGTGTATAACACCCAGTGCTCCATTCAATAAGGCAACAGTGAAGTCTGCAGTATCAATTAACTTTCCCTTTTACAAATGATTTCTCTGGAGCATGCGATGCCGTTTGACAGCACTTTAACCCAAGTGGAACTTCGAATATTTGAGTCAATGCTCTCAAACAGTGTCATTGTTTTATCCACCAAGTTTATGCAATATTCTAAATGCTTTGTTACCATTTCAACAATCTCCACAGCAATCGTCATGGGGAGTAGATGCGATCTCAAGTAACTACTTTTTTTGCTCATCCGTAAGAAGCAACTCAAGTTAACGTCATGAGATCGCCACCACTCAGTTATGTCTTCAGGTTCCACTTCTAATTTTCGTTTTCTTGCTCTGGCCACCTCATCTGCAGTTACTCCCTCTGCTGAAGTCTTGAACTCCTCAAAGTCATCTCTGTGGGTTGGAATCAACTCTTTCCAAACTCCTATTAATGTTGACATTTTGACCTCTTCCCACGATTCACAAGTGTTCTGAATGGTATTTAGAATGGTGAATCCTCTCCAGAAAGTTTTTAATATACATTGCTGAGACCCATCCATGGAATCACTATCTATGGCAACTATAGCCTTACGAAATGTGTTTCCTACGTAATAAGACTTGAAAGTTGAAGTTACTCCTTGATCCATAGGCTGCAGAACGGATGTTGTGTTAGCAGTAATGAAAACAACATTAATCTCATTGCACATTTCCACCAGAGCTCTTGGGTGGCCAGGTGCATTATCAATGAGCAGTAATACAGTGAAAGAAAAAAATTTTTCCCAAGTAGATCTCAACAGTGGGCCTAAAATACTCAGTAAACCATATTGTAAACAAATGTGCTGTCATCCAGGCTTGTTGTTCCATTCATAGAGCACAGGCAAAATATTTTAGCATAATTCTTAATGGCCCTAGGATTTTCCTAATGGTCAATGAACACTGGCTACTACCGAACATCACCAGCTGCATTAGCCCCTAACAAGAGAGTCAGCCTGTCCTTGAAGCTTGAAAGTCAGGCATTGACATCTCTTCTCTAGCTATGAAAGCCCTAGATGGCACCTTCTTCCAATAGGGCTGTTTCATCTACACAACAAGTTTGTTGTTTAGGGTAGCCACCTTCATTAAGTACCTTAGTTAAATCTGGAACACTTGTTCCAACTTCTACATCAGCACTTGCTGCTTCACCTTGCACTTTTATGACCAGGAGACAGATTCTTTCCTTAAGCCTCATAAGTAAACCTCTGCCACCTTCAAGCTTTTCTTCTGCAGCTTCCTCACCTCTCTCAGCCTTCAGAGATTTGAAGAGAGGGAGGGCTTTACTCTGGATTAGGTTTTGGCCTAAGGGAATGCTGTGGCTGGTTTGATTTTCTCTCCAGACCACTAGAACTATCTCCACATCAGCAATAAGGCTGTTTCACTTCCTTATCATTTGTGTTCACTGGAGTAGTACTTTTAATATCCTTCAGCAACTTTTCCTTTGCCTTCACAGCTTGGCTAACTCATCAAGAAACCTAGCTTCCAGCTGATTTCAGAGGCTTTCAACAAGCCTTCCAATATATATAATAGAAATCTATCTGTCCTATACTTTACTTAATCATTTTTAGCTTTTGATTTAAAGTGAGAGATGTGTGATTCTTCCTTTCACCTGAACACTTAAAGACCACTGTGGAATCATTCATTAGCCTCATTTCAATATTGTTGTGTCTCGGGAAACAGGCTAAAGAGAGGGAGAGACATGGAAGAATGGTCAATCAGTGGAGCAGTCAGAACACAGACACTTAAGTTCGCCATCTCACACGGGCATGGTTTGTGGGGCCCCCAAACAATTACAATGGTAAAAATCAAAGGTCATAGACACAGATCACCATAAAAAAATAAAGAAAATGTCTGAAATATTGTGAGAACTACCAGAGGCATGAATTGAGCAAATGCTGTTGGAATAATGGCACTGATAGACTTGCTTGATGCAAGGTTGTCACAGACTTTCCATTTGTAAAATATAGTGGAGTGCAATAAAGTGAAGGGCAATAAAATGATGTACGCTTGTACGGTGAAAGCACAAATGCGCAGATGTTTCAGACGAGCACAAGTTACGAAGTATATGTAAGGAAGCAATCCAAAGCCTGATTATTATCATTGGATTTTAAAAACTGAGATGATAATGCTGATGACAGCTAACCTGTATTGCACACTTATGTTTCAGGCACTATTCTCAATTCTTAAAATTCAATAACTCACTGGATTCTCAAAATGATTTTATGATTTCAGTACTCTTAATGCCCTATCCGACAGAAAAGGAAATTGAAAGAGAGGTGAAAATACAAACCCAAGATCACATAGTAAATGGCTTCACTGCAACTGAATGATGGAAGCAAAGCCAATCAAGAACAGAACGGCCTTCAAACTAGTAGTCCACAATCTTACTACACATTAGAGTCACCTGGGGAACTTTAAAAACTAGGATGATGAGCTCCATTTTTGACCAATTAAAATCAGAGTATCTGGTAAGACCCAGGGTTCAGTACATTACAAAAGCTCCCTCAGTGATTCTAATGCAGCTGGGGCTGAGACCCACTGTATTACAAGACAGGCAAGACTAGTATTTTTATTCTCAACAAATAACATTTGGGCTCAAGGTCAATGACAGCAGGGAGATTAAAAAAAATAATAATAACAGTAACTAATAGAACTGTACCACTATTGCCTTTGCTGTGGTAGAAAATTTATTAGCATTGATTGTAAGCAAGAAAATTATAGATAACTTAAAACAAAGAGTCCCAGAGTGGATGTAGAATCTTGGGTTTATTTAATGAATGTCAAAGCCAACTTTCTTATCAGTTTTAATTGGATAGTAAATTCACCCTGTTGTTTCCAAGAAAGTTCAGGAATATCATGTTAAGGGAGGTCGTGCAGGATCTTTTGTTAACTGAGCTCAAACAGATGGTTAATTTCCAAAATGTTAATTTCTTTCTATTGGGTTCTATTTTTCATGCCACTTTATTTTTTTTCTTTGTTAAGTTTTTTATTTTAATTCCACTATAGTTAACACACAGTGCCATATAAGTTTCAGGTGTACAACACAGTGATTCAACAATTCTATACCATGCCACTTTATTTTTGATAGCCACAGAGGGCAATATTTTCAAGGCATACGAAACATTCCTCTCAATTCAAATAAATGCATACCACTATTTTCCTACTGTTTTATGAATAGGGTTTCAAACAACAAATGAAGTCCCAAAGAGAAATCTAGGATGTCAAATTATTTGTAGCATGATAGAAAGTAGTTGTGACCATAATTAAAAAAAAAAAAAAAACCTACATTCTGTCTGTGGCAAATTAAAAAGCTATGAGAAAAAGGTAAGGTAGATAAAGGATAATGCTTGGCAAACCTTACCTGTTAGGGGAAATGTGGTCAAATACTAACTTCATTAGGACATTTTCTCAAAGGCATAATTAAAAAAAAAAAAAAAGGAACCACATTCCCTGATCCCCACCCCCTTATTTTAGTTTTCTTCAATCAGTTGTAACTCAAGGGAGAACAAATAACAAATGTAAATTGTGGAGGAGGCTAAAATCGAGTGCTCTTTTCCGGGGATGGGGTGTTGTTTCAATGACCCCAGGAAAATAAAAACATCACAACCAAACCCCACAGAGGAGGTGCATTAGCACTCGGGCCCTTGCTTCTGACCCAACAGACTCACCACCAGACTGGACGCACTAAACGCAGAAAAAGTCTGGAAAAAGATACTCTCCCTGGAAAGCATGCATACCAGTTAAGCCAGTTTGTTATTTCCATCTTTAAAATTACTTCTTGACCACAGTCAGGTTTCCTAAACTGCAGGCTATTTCTCCTTTAGAGACTATGGCTTTTCTCTCATGGCTGATGCAAATTCATTGATCCCCAGAGCCATGGCTTGTCATGTCAGCTCCCTGGAGCACTTTCACTCTCGGGATAGGTGCCTCCCCTACTGTTTTTGTCACTTCCTTCCCCCACTGGTGTTTTCCTCCCGTTGTGGTTACAAATACGAAAACAGTCATCCAGAGACAAGAGCACAGGGAACTAAATGTAGGGTTTTTTTCCCTCATAAACTTGACTAATGGGGAGGAAAACTTCTTGGCTCCTTACTCATATCCTAAATTTTCTCACGTACTCTTATTTTCAGCATTGCAATATTTCTGTCATTTTTTAAAAAGGAAATCTTTTACAGGGTAAATTGCCTGTTGGGAAGGAGGTAAGGCCTTTTAGGGGTCAATTTTTCAAAAACCCGGGGCAAGGTTTCAGGCAAGTCTGAATGGGTTCATAAAATCAACTTCTACCTTATTATTTAATTTGTGTTTTTCAGAGTCAGATGAGGCCTGTGAAGTATGCATACCATCAGGCCAAGGAAAGGAGTTTAAGAGTTAAACTGCTTTCTATTTTTTTTTTTTTAAGAGTTAAACTGCTTTCTAGATAATAAATCACAAATGTATTTTATTTAGAATATAGAACTCTGTAGCAGCTGTCCCAAAGATTTATATATGTTTATTCTATTAGATTTGTTGTCATTTCTACCATGGGCTGAGTTTTAGAATCTGAATGTATGAAGACTTAGTAAGAGACCCAACTACCTGAGTGATTCTGAATTTCATGGGAGTATGAATTCATTTACAATGAGAGCTCCCAGTTCACTGTGATCACTGTCCCCTGATACTCCGGTAGAGAGACTGAGTGAACCAAGAGACCCAGGGGGACACATGTCAGGGATTGGGAGAGAAGATTTCAAGTTTCCACTCTCACTGAGAGTTAAAACTCAACATCATGCTTGAAAATCTCTTAAAAATCACTCAAACGGCTCTTCAGCTACCGTACAGCCTCTCAATGTGTTCTTGGCAGTCAGTCTGGTTGTGTTTTGGTTTGATTTCCATCATTGTAAAAGATCGACGTGTTTTGTGCTGAGCAGTCCATGCTGTGGTTGGCTTGCATTTGGAGGCCAAGTTTTACTGGGAGAGAGGAGGAGGTACACAACCTGTTTAAAGCACTAGAACCTCACTCCATGCCACAAGTTGGCCACAAAATGAAAGGACAGGAGGCCAGCACAGACTGAGAGGACAGAAGCCTCGTGTGAATTCTTTCACAATATTGACTGAGCACCGACTGTTCCAGGCAGCACTTTGCACACTAGGACAAGTACGCTACAGGGAATGAAGTCCCTGCCATCACAGAGCTCACGTTCGAGACAGCAGAGGCAGATACTGCAAGTACAGAAGGAAAAACATAGACTGTAGATGATGATGAGCGCCAAGGGGGGAAAGAAAACAATACAGCAGGATAAAGAGATAGGTCATGTCAGGGGTGCAGGAGTGTTTCATACCGGGCAGGAAGGGAAGTCTTCCTGATATAAGGTACTATCTGAGCAGATATTTAAGATAACACCTGAACAAGCGATGCTACCGTCTGGAGGAAAAGCATGAGAGCTGCAGGGAAGAGTGAGGATAAATGCCCTGAGGAAGGAGCGTGCTTGAGCCTGAGATGGGCAACAACGATCTGCTCATTGTCTACGGGGCCTGACAAGGGGAACTGACTTCTTTATTTAAATTTATTCTACGTTAAGAGTACATAGACATATTCCTGTAATGTAAATAATGCAGCACTTCCTACAGATCACGCAGCATTCTAAGTGTTTTATACGTGTTGTGAAGTTCCATAACCAACCCTCTGAGGTGTTTCTTATTACCTCCATTTATAGAGTGAGCATGTGAAGGTTAAAGATGTAAGCAACCTATCCAAGATCCTAGAGCCAGAGATGGTGAAGCCTGGTTTAGTACGCACACCATTCGATCCCGGAGCCCAAACGGCCAAAGCTATTTTGCCTCCTGGGGCATGTGAGTAAGACATGATTTCACTAGGAGTTCCCTGAAAAGACTGCTAGCTCTTCTGAAAACAGTGAGGTATACAACTTTTTGTTTTTAACTGCTGTCATATCATAAGCAGAATACAGTTGATGTCTAAGCATTTACTAAATTTTGATGCTACTAATATACCTGAAATATATATATCCATTATTAAGATTTATAGTTTTGAAATATAACATATAATAGCTAAACTATAGCTATTCCTAACAACATATTAAAATTTTAAACATTGATATATGTTTGAAAAGCATTGTCTATACTACACCAAGGATCATTTGGCATTATGCACTGTTATTTTATCAAAACTTTTTGTTCAACACAGGCCTTCAAAACGTGCAATAATGAATTGTCCTTTGATGGTCAAATTTCAGTGATGGTATGTATCATAGTGCTTTGTCTGTACGCCTGCCTTCACCAAGGGACCCTGACTTGTTCTGAGGCTCCTACCAACACCCATCTGCCAGAGCTCTGGTTATTTCCAGAGCTTATCATGTTCTAGTATGCACATGTATGCTAAAGCATGCACATGGTTGAAGAGGCAATAAATTTCCATTAAAACAGAACTGAAAATTCAAACCCAAGTTTTAAAAGGAATTGAGTGGTATAATATCTTCATGCAGTAGTTCCTACTAGATAAACATCTTCACCATATCCAGCTACTTCAGTTTAGATATATGAGAGAAGTACTATAATTAGTTAAATAGTAAGGACTAAAAGATCAGTTCTGAAGAAATAAAAGCTTTTTGCTGTAATACTCTATTAATACAACTTCATCAAACAGTTTAAAAACCTACAATCAATTTAGCATATTTCTAAGGAGGTTATTTTTTTCTTTTCAAGGAATACTTTTTTTAAAAGAATGTATACTGCTTTATTTATATGTAGGGAAATTTTAGATTCCTATGTATTTAAACATTTTTTTACTGGGCATGAAATCACAATCACCTTAATATATGAACTTTTTCTCAAATATATCTCCAGATCATAATAAACATATAAAGTAGAAATAAAATAAAATATGATATGATACACCCATGTCATTCTACCACAATCCTTATTTTAAAAACAAATTCAGGGGGTGCCTGGATGGCTCAGATGGTTGGGCATCTGAGCCTTTGGCTCAGGTCATGATCTCCAGGTCCTGGGATCGAGCCCCATGTCGGGCTCCCAGCTCAGCTCGGAGTCTGCCTCTCCCACTCTCTCTGCCTCTCCCCCTACCTCTGCTCTCTCTGTCTCTCTCTCTCTCGCAAATAAATAAATAAAATCTTTTAAAAAAGAATAAAAATAAAAACAAATTCAGTAAGAGCAAAACTTCCCAGAGAAACTGCCAAGTAAGTAAAGAACCTATTGTCCAAAGTGGCCTTCCAAGTCCTAAAACAACATTTCACTAAATCATTTGCTTGCTTCAAATTTTCTAAGGACTTACTAAAGAAAAGGAAATAAATTTTCTTTACAAGAAAATGACCAGCACATTTATTGTGACTGTATGAACCAGTCAAGGGCAAAGTAATCAATACATTTCAAGCAATACAAAATAGTAATTTGTCTGCTATGTTTCTTGAAGTCCTAAATAGGCTTTCAACACAACATGACAAGGTGATTGAGTTCATGCATTGTTAGACATTGCTGTATAAGCTGTAGAAGATGCAAACTTTCAAGCCTCATAACCTAGATTAACCACTCATGAAAAAAATTAAGGAACAATTAAATGCTAAGCCTATATCTGCTACATCTCTGAGAGGGCAGGGATCACAACATCTTTGTTTCTCATTGTATCCCTGGAGCCTATTTTAGAAACTGACATATAATAGGCACTCTGCCTCTCTACATTTAATATCTGTACCATTTTACTTCTCCAGGGTTTCGCCAACTGGTATCTACAGACCATGCGAAGTGGGGTGGATATAAGCGTATGTTCAAGGGTCTATGAATTAACCTTAAGAACTTGCCAATTTTGCTAAACAGCACTTCTCCTCAAAATGATTAGTACACAAACATTCTAGACAATTTGAATCACATTTTAAATAAGCATTGTCCTTTGATTTCAGTGTCTGAGGTTTTATTTGTGGTCATGATTGAATTTTTGGCAGGCAATCATAAAAGCAGCAGAAAGTTAAGAACACAGGTTCTGAAACCAGACTGCTTGGCTCTGTATTCCGGCTGTACGACCAGCTGTAGCGTCCTGGACAAGTTATCATGCCTCAACAGCCCCATCTGTAAAAATGTGGTAGAACTTAACTTCGAATGTTCAACTAGTATAGATGTTGTCAGGCTGACATTTTCTAATTGGGAAAAAAAAAAAGAGAATATTTTCTGGTGCCCAAGTTAGACAGGATTTTCAAGTAATTAATAGACATATACCTAGAAATATGGATCTAGAATAGTTATCAACATTTAAACCTCTCAATATTATTATTCCCATTTAGATGAATGCTCTTTTTTTTCTTTTCGCATCATTAGGTGTATGTGAAAAAGGTACCTAACTTCCAAACATGGAGAGCCAGTTTATACACATTCAAATGTAAATAATGGGTTTAAAGATTTTATTTATTTATTTACTTGACAGAGAGAGAAAGAGAGGGAATGAGAGAGAGTGAGACAGAGACAGAGAGCACAAGCAGGGGAAGCAGCAGAGGGAAAGGGAGAAGTAGGCTCTCCGCTGAGCAGGAAGCCTGACGCGGGGCTCGATTCCGGGACCCTGGGATCATGACCTGAGACAAAGGCAGACACTGAACCGACCAAGCCACTCAGAGGCCCCTAAATAACGGGCTTAAAGCAATGATATGATAGTAGAATGCTTAGGGTATAATCCATCGTCTGCTCTCCATAAAAGTTCCCTACAAGTAGCAAATGTTTGGGAGTTACTGTGTCAATCAGCATATTGTAAAATAAAATGATAATGTCTTATTATTTAATGAAGAGAAAACTCAGCATATGCATGCGCTCCAGTAAAGATTTCCAAGACTAATTAAAGTGCCTAATTCTTGGGTAGCAAAATAATTCCATCCTCAAGACCTGAGGAATCTATAGTTCTCAATACAAGCCTAATAATGCCATATTTAAAAAAAAAACGAGATATTAAAGTGGTGACAAGTAACTGGATTTAAGTGAGAAGTTATAAATTCTTAATAGGAATCTCTTTCTCCATAAAAAATTTAAATTAGAATAGATAGATATCCATGTATTTTGAACTTAAGAAGAGTGACCTACAGAAATGCATCTTAAAAATCCTTTGGTCTTTTATCAGTTTCATACTGATATTTTTCCGAAAAGTTTTTTGTAATGAATGGTATCATTTTAATAATGCGACTAATCATGAGGGAAGATGTATCAACTTATATTATGGATTTATTTACTATTGCAGGTCTGATTTGCTGATAGTTTGATAGCACAGTTGTGGTTACAGGTGAAAGCACAGCCAATGAAATAAGAAGAAACTTATGGTCAGGGAAGCCTGGGTAGCACAGTTGTTTAAGCAGCTGACTCTTGGTTTCGGCTCAGGTCATAATCTCAGGGTCCTAAGATCAAGCCCTGTGTTGGGCTCTGTGCTCAGCACAGAGTCTGCTCGAGATACTCTCTCTGCCCTTTCCCCTGCTTGTGCTTTCTCTAAATGAATAAACTAAAAAAAAAAAAAAAAAAAAAAAAAAAAAAACTTTAAAAAAAAAAACCTATGGTTACAAAAATTTAACATACAGTATAACCCTTTGGGAAAAGATAGTTAAAACTTGTTAAGACAAAGAAAAACAATCATTGGTTTCTGGAATTACAGTGGAAAATGTACTATATATTTAAGAGAATTTGTCACATAGGAAACTAAATCATAATATATGTTGAGGATTTTTAGGTGTTTGTTTTTGTGGGTTTTATTAGGATTCTTATATAAACAACCAATGAAAATCACAAGTGGAATCAAGAAATAAGTTGGTATAAGAAGAGATTCCATGAGGAAGATTCAGCTGTCTCTTCTTTGATCAAATACTTAAGTAGATAAGGATAGAGTACCTTAGATTGAGCAATAAGAAAAAAAAAAACTGATGGAAAGAGGTAGTAATAATGTTTAACATCCATTCTTGAATTTGTTGAAATCTGCCATATCACACTTTCAAAAACACAGTTTATTATTTCTGCATGTAATTTAGCACTTATTTATTTTTTTTTAGTCATGAATTGTTAGAAGTAGCTTATATAAATTATTTGGTAAATCATTTAAAAAATTTTTTCAAAACTGCTTATTTTTAAAATTCAGCATTCCTAAACCGAGCAAGTTACTTTTCAGGTGAAACCAATTTAATCATTGTGTGACCATTTCAAACTCTCTTATCACAGATCTCTCATGACACCATATTTGCCCTCTATAACTTGCCATTTATTCTTCAAAAAGAAAATGTGTATACATTGTAAAGCTGCATTTCTGGGTGTTATTTCAGTGGAGACCATTTAAGAAAGTGAAAACAAAAAAATAGAGATGAAAACCAGGGAGGAACGATGAGAGAGTTGGTCAAATATAAATCTTCTATTCTTAAGAAATTGGATTCTCTGAAGGGGGGAAAATTGGAGGGGGAGACCAACCATGAGAGACGATGGACTCTGAAAAACAAACAGGGTTCTAGAGGGGAGGAGGGTGGAGGGATGGGTTAGCCTGGTGATGGGTATTAAAGAGGGCACGGTCTGCGTGGAGCACTGGGTGTTATGCACAATGAATCATTGAACACTACATCCAAAGCTAATTGATGTAATGTATGGTGATTAACATAACAATAAAAATAAAAATAAATAAATTGGATTCTCTACAGTTTTAATTTTTGATGTAACCATAACGTGGGTTCAGGTCGTTTCTAAAACTCTTGAGTATCACAGTAGCCATTTATTGGCACTTGCTATTCAAGGAAATAACATGATTATAAGGCAAAGACTGAAAAATTGTGTAGCATACACATTTCTCCCCCTCTTAAAGATGTCACTTTTCAGGCCTATTCTACTGCTTGTTGGCAAAGATGATGTTACAGCAATACATTTAAATAAATTCTTCTCAAGTGATAAAGAGAAACGCTTGATTCTGATATTATCCAGTGATAGGAAATTTAGCATTTATAACAGCTCCGTCGGGGAGAATAATGTCATCCAGGATGAAAACATGGCTCCTTGGCCAAAAAGAGACAGGGTCCTCTGAGCCCTCTTTTTGACTAGGTCTGATCCTTGGGCCTTCTCTGAGGTCTGCCTAGCCCAGCTATAGCAAAAATCCTGCTAAGTTCACTTAGTGAGAATCTCCCCACCCTTGCTAAATGATCAAGTTCTTCATCCCCCACACTTGCTGGCTATAAATCCCCAGTATCTTTACTGTATTTGAGGTGGAACCCCATCTCTCCCCTCACTGTGACTAATCAAAATAATCCTGAATAAAGTCTTGCTTACCTTTAAAAAAAAAAAAAGGTGTCAATAATCGTTTTTCTTTAACAAGGACACAGGACTTTCATAAGAAATTAATCTACCAATTTACTAATTTTTCAGGATCTGCCCAACATTTACTTGTCTTTAGGATCAAGTATAATATAATTTTATCTGCAGATATAAATATGTGAAAGTTCTGATAGATATCAAGGAGTTAGGAGTAGTGGAAAAAATAAGGAAACAAAAAAAGGTGGTGAGATGTTACGGGAAAATTAGAAGAGGGAGGGAATAAAGATTCATATGCAAACATAGCTTTTGGTTAATGTTTCAGTATATATTTAGAAAAACATAGCCCCATGAGATCAGCCAACGATCAGAAACATAGATGCCTAAAAGGATAATAGAAATGGAGGAAACCAGCTGTCGAAATAACCGAAGGGGATTATGAAGAATGTGATGACTTCGGTGGGGCAAGGGCACATCCTTCTGATGGTGGCATCTCCCAGTCTACCTAGCTGATACTCCCAGGTAGGAACGTGGGCCAGTGTGGTTAGATTAGCTGAGTTTTCCGGAAAAGCCCCAGGAATCCAGTTACTCTGGAGGAGAAGGAACTAAATGCAATTTTAGTGTGTGGTCCCACAATTCAAACAATTATCGTTATAAATCCATGCTAAGGATACCCCCACAAAGAAATGTGAGTAAAAATAAACATGCTTGGAATCAGAGAACATACTTAAGTGGAATTTCCCAAGGTTTTGATGTTCCCCAACCTAAAGTACTCAAGCTGATTTTCTTTATGGCCAAGAGCTACTTATTTTCCTGCCCGTGCCTCACACCTCCTCCCCCTCCACCCCATCCTTTTCTGGTTGTGATTCTGAAACACACACACTGTGCATATACACACATTCAAAAACTAATGTTTAAGGATGATTGTGGACTATGATGAATAACAACGGCCCAAGTATGGAAAAACTGTAAATACGGCTTAGCTTAGCCCAACTAGATGATCTCAGGCTAGGTGAAAACTATCCCACACCAACAGTTAGTAAACAAGTAGATTCTACTAATCATCTTTGTCTTCTAAGCATGGAAACTTATACAAGATAATAAAAAGAAAAAAAATAGCAACCACTTCAGAAATACATTTTTTTCTGATTTATCTAACATTCTCACATTAGAAGTACAACCCAAAACACACTACAATGTAAGCAGAGAGATGTAAATGTACCCAAAACTAGACTTTTTAACCTGTTAGACGAAAAGAGCTGCACCATCTAAATGGTTTGGGAAGAAGATCCACAGTGGAAAGGAGTTTGAAGACAGACACAGGTGGAATAAGACTAAAACTGATCTTGGTGTAACTGAAGCTATCAGGGAAGTGAGCATCTATCTTGCTGAAATTAGACAAGAATTAGATATCTTATTTCTCCTGATGTGTGCATATATATACATATCAATGTGATGCAGCCTATTTATGAACTGAAGTAGAATAAGTGTTTGTTGACTTAATTGCATACCCGTGAATCAACAAGTCTCATTTCAATGATATCTCTGGGTCCATTTAATAAAACCAGGTAAAATGTGGGGGGAAACTAATGGCAATTTCTCACTTGATTGAAATCAGTTTATTCTGGATTTGTCAACTTCCCTCATTCCATTTTCTAACTGTAAAATATAGAGACGTACTTGAAACTGAAATAACTAGTGAGAGTGGGAAATACATGTGCAATATTAAAGCACATTTTACGCATGAAGTCAATCTGGTGGTTCTGGGCTCCACATACTATTAACGTTTGAAAGTCAACAGACACATGGTATATAATTTTCCCACATCACAGAAGCTGTGGAAACTTTTGGAAGAGGCCATATGTTTCTTCCTCCATTTACAAGCAGCAATGTGGTTTAACTGCTTCCCAGACAAATTATTACTAACCCTCCGTTCCCCCCACCCCGACAAAATGACATTCCCCCCAAAATCTCTTTTATGGTCAAATCTGAATCTGTCCTGTTTACCTTAATTTCATGGTCTCTTGTTCTATTTAGTGTGGGAGAATATCTTTCCCATCAGTAAACAGCTATTTTCAAAATATTCTCTATCCCTTCCATCAGTGCTGCCCAAATACTTAATTCTTAACTGCCTCCCCCAACCCAATCCCAGCCTTAGTGGTTATTTCTACCAAATAGCCATCTCCTCTCACCCTCCCTCCCACTCACCACATTTACCATAAAAAGGGTAGTCCACATTGAAAGTAATACATTGTAAAATAAGTTGACTATCTCATAACACAGCTGCAACTCTTATATAGGAATCTCATTTCTTTGAATCCCGTATTTCTCATTTTATCTTCGACATATAATCATTGTTAAAGAGGCCAAATGGATAACACTGGCTTTGATTTTAGAATAACACTTTGAAATAATTTATGCTCTAAGTGCCTAAGAAAGGTATAATGTACATATGCAATTTTCTATTAGATAATCTGATCCTTGGAACAGATTCCCCTTTAATTCATATATAATAACTGCACATGATAGGACATTTATAAAATACATCTTAGAGATCTAACATCTAACATAAAAGTCAGAGAGGTTGAATCAAAATGAGAAGTAATCTACTGGTGATTTCAAAACTTCATTTAAAATTATCACAAAAGGGGGCACCCGGGTGGCTCACTTGGTTTGGCATCCAACTCTTGATCTCAGCTCAGGTGATTTTTTTTCTTATTTTATTTAAATTCAATTAACTGGGGTACCTGGGCGGCTCAGTCAGTTGAGTGTCTGCCTTCGGCTCAGGTCATGATCTCCAGGTCCTGGGATCGAGTCCCGCATCAGGCTTCCTGCCCAGTAGAGAGTCTGCTTTTCTCTCTCTCTCTTTCCCTCTGCCCCTCCCCACTGCTCGTTCTCTCTCTAATAAATAAATACAATCTTTAAAAAACTAAATAAATTCAATTAATTAACATATAGTGTATCATTAGTTTTCAGATGTAGAGTCTTTATCTCAGGGTCATGAGTTCAAGCCCTGTGTTGGGCTCCACACTGGGAGGGGAGCCTACGTAAAAAAATAAAAATAAAGAAATAAAAGTAAAATTATCACAAAATGACAAATGGATTAATGACATATCTCACAAGACTGTACCTCTATTGGCATTTATCACAGATAGATAGGCCAGACCTATATCAATTATGACCTACTGTGTACCTCAGCATAAGAGCTGTTCACAGGTCTTTGAGGGGTCTTTGACCTCAAATTCTCTCCTCCTTCCCACAGCATTAGCAGATAAGCAAGTAACTGTGATAGAAGTAATTTACTACCTCAGCTTATGCCCCCGCTATTTCTAATTTTTTCCCCCTTTATATCTTCAGTCTACTTTCTGTTCTTCAGTCTCTAGGGAGAAAATGATCTTTGAAGATCATTGGTATTTCTTTGCTCTCTCCTCTCTCCTTGGACACATTCTTAATCTTCTATTTAGACACACGTACAATCTCTTAACACCTACCTTTAATATTTGATAAATCTACACTTAATACTTCTTTGCTATTTCCCTGTCTCTTTTACTCACCTCCAAACTTACAGAATCATTTGACACTCTCTGTTGCCAGTTCTCCATTTCCTTCACACATAACAAACTTGTGCCTACATCACCTGCACAAAGCTGTACTAGGTAGCCGGGGGCAAATTATTCTCTGAAGTCAGTGGACATTCTCAGTGTTTGTTTTCCTTTACCTTTAGCAGCAGTGAGAATTGCTCACTAACACTGATTTCTATGTCCTATCATTGTCTCATATCCTACATTCCAAATGTAGAGATTCCCAGAGGTTTGAAATGGTCTCTCTTCTCTACTTCTGTACATCTCTCCCCGGTGATCTTAACCACTCCTTTGGCACTATCTCCTTTTTGCAAATAACTCCACACCCCTATTCCCAGCTGTGGCCTTTCCCCCAACTGCCTACTTGGTAGGAATGTCCCATGAATAATTATAATATCCCACCTCTCACTCAGAATCTGCTCGATCCAAACTTAACTTTTTTTTTTTTCTTGAAATAAACACACTCTTCTGACTGCCCTGTTTTTGTTTAGGGCCTTTCTTTTTACAAGTTACCTATATTCAAAATTTTGGAACATTCATCGGGCCAACTAATTTTCCTATTTTCATCCCATCAAATAATCTTACTTCCCCTGCATATTCTTTTCCATTCCACTGTGTTTCTGTACTTTCAGATTACACCTTCTGCTTAAAACTATTAAAATGACTTTTTATTTGGTTTTCCCAAGGTGGCATCTTTCATCTCTACTTTCCCAAATGCAACCCACATTCTTCATTACATCATATGAATGGCCATCCTAAATTATCACTTTCATTATGTCATCCTGTTCGACCTAATTCTGGAATACAAACTCCTAATACCTGGTATGGTATGCAATGCCTTTCATCTGGTTTTATCTTCACTTCCAGTTCTACCTTCCCCTAGCTGTCCTCTCTGCCCCTAACCCTGGGCAATATAAACTGTATCCGCTAACTGTTCCTTGAGCCTAGCTCCTGGTTTTCTCAGCTCCATGTCCTTTTTCATGCATAGGCCTTGACCTGCCAGAATTCTCTCTTTTCTCCTCCTCCTGCTAAAATCTTCGCCTATAAACATCCTATCATTTCATGATTAACTTTCCTACTCTGACTCAATGCCTTCTAGGACCAACCAGCTGAACGTAATTTCTCTCTCCTGCACACTTTTCTAGCACTACCTTATATCGTTCACAAAGTACTTCTTATATATTATTTACTGCCCTGAAGTGTGAGGATTTGGATCCATGCATTCTCTCCTCCATTGCCTCCTCATATTAGATTGTACATTTCTCAAGGTCAGGGTTCATTTTTCATAACTTTGAAATCTTACTGCACTTGGCAGAGAGTCTTACACAAAGCTGGAACTTGATAAAAAAATAACTTAAATGAAATCAGACTAAAAACAATTACATCCAGAAAAGTACAAGATATATACACCTGATCATTAGTAATTACCCCTTTCTAACTTCCAGAGTTCGCTAAAAGCCAAGTACAAGTGGGTGACTTTGTTTTATGCAAATTTCCCATTCTTCACATTAGGAAAAAAATTAAAAATCTGTGAGTTAATGCAGAATTTGGCTTAATTCCCACGGGAGGAACAAAACTATTTCATTTAAATGTTCCCTCTAGTCCTCAAGAGTCAGCATTTTTTGATGTGCGTAAGTGAGAGAGAAGACAGTGTTATCTTTTTTAAGTAACCTCCACAGAGAGATCAGTTTTATTTACACAAATGAAAAACTAAAAGGGGAAAAACTTAAAAATGGCAATTTTGGTAGAGTTTTCCCATTATAAAAATGTTTTAGTGTAGTATGAGGTTTAATGTTAGAGTATTCCCTCCTGCCCACCAAGAAATCAAATAAATAGGAATAAAAATTTAATGGTACCATTTTAGCAATAAATATATTTCTCTAACTGTATGCTTTAGTAAATGACAATGTATTGAATATCTCTGATGAAGAGACAATATCATAATCTAACAGTGAAAATTACATGTGCCTGCTAATTTAGACTTTGATTACTTTAGCTTTTGATCACTGGAATTCTTTGTATTTAAAATATTCCAAGAAGTCCATTAGCAATTTTAAAGCAAACTGTATGAAAAAATATGGCTTTTGTAGAATAGAAAAAAAAAATAAAGAAATTCATTATGGGACTTACTGAAGAAACAGAATAGGTATTTTATTAAGAGAGAAATATATCCCACAAATAATAATGTTTTTAATACAATGATAATAAGTAGTAGTAGACAGGGTTATAGCCACATATTTCACTTCGGAGAGTCATGATCTGACATGAACATTGCTACAACACCCACAGGGTCCCCCCACATACAGCTCCTGATCGTCATAGTTGGACATTTAAACAACAGAAGAAAATGCCTTTTGAAAAATAAGATTAGATTACTGTGTAGACAAAAATTGAAAAGACAGTGAAACTACTGAAAAAGAGAAGGGGAAAGGAGGTCTGTTACTAGGTCCTTTTGTAAGCAGGGAACTGAAATTTATTCCGTGAAAGCACAGAAATAACATAGAATGTTCTTAGGACAAAGAGAAGAACAGGTATGATCAAGATAAATGTTAGATGGATGCTTTAATTTGGATTGGATGCTAACTGCTAATAAATCATTACGTGGGCTATTGTTTGTCTCCTTGGTTCAGAACACAAACTTTTATTATTGCCAATGTCTTTATGAGACTTGCCATGGTAGCATCTTACTTACCTAGATTACATAGAGAAAACCAAAACACAAGTCACAAAACAGATTAGGGAAAGACTCCATCGGTTGATCCACAACTGTAACATCATTTACTTATTGTTAAATTTGAGCTTCCTAGTCTATCCAAATCCATAAAATACTTAATTTATTGTTACAGATAAAGGAAGTAGCATTTGAATAAACACATTTTTCAAAAACAATCTGCAGCATGATTATGAAGAAACTTTTGGGGGTTTCAGAAAAAATGGCATTAAATTGGGAGATTAAATATTGATTTTATGATTTTGCTGGCCATTTAAAATAAACAATCTCATGAGTCTGGCTTAAATCTGGGATGCCTCAGTGTCTTTTTCATTTTTTTAGGTCAAGTCAGATTGCTCAGATAGCTCTTTTCTCACTAATCCATTATAATGTGCTGAAGAAGACCATTTGATCAACTACTTAACAAAAATAAAAGTGACACTTAAGTGACTGATATTCCATGAGTAAAGGTTGAACTTAACATTGTATTTACTATGTGTGTTACAGGCATTATATTAATCCATGTGAGGAGGACAAAAAAAAAGGGAAAGGAAAAAAAATCCCTGATCCTTGCCTTCAGTGAAATTATAATAATTCAAGATCTCAGGGCACCTGGGCGGCTCAGTTGGTTAAGCTCAGGTCATGATCTCAGGGTCCTGAGATCGAGCCCCAAATTGGGCTCTGTGCTCAGCATGGAGTTGGCTTCTCTCTCTCTTCCTGTCCCTCTCCCTTTGCCCTTCCCCTTGCACATGTGTGCACGTGTGCGCTCTCTAAAATAAATAATCTTTAAAAAAAATTAAAGATCTCATATTGAAACGTTAGAAATACTATACAAAGATGCCCACCTCAGGCATTTATAGAGCTATGCCTCCTGCCTATCTCCTCCTGCACCTCCTGACTCTTTTTTCCTGATCCATTTTTCCCCAAAGCACTTATCACTGTCTGATACCATATAGGCTTTACTTATTTTTCTACTTCATCTTCTCAGACTAGACTGTAAGATCCTAACGGGCAGGGACTCTGGTCAATTTTGTGCACTTCTGTGAATCCAGTGCCTGGAATGGTGCTTGGTACTTAACAGGTACTCAGTAAATATTTACTGAATACATAAATGAGAGGACCATTATTATTTTCATTTCCTAGTCTTCTGGCTTAGATTTCCTATGATACAATTGCATTTTTCCCATCAAGCTTTCTCTTATGCACCAAGTACCCTGGGTTATGATGTGATCCCACTTATCAAATGTGATACTGAGTGAGTTATCAATTTCTCTGGGCTTGGGCAGAATGGGGACCACAGAAGTATCTGTGGGTTGTTGTGAGAAATGAATGAGGGAATTCACATGAAGTACTTAGCACGGTGCCTGGCACACAATTAGTGTTCAATAAATTTTGGCTGTTATTGTTCTTATCAATATAACTATTCAATTATTTTCTTCTGTTGCAAACAGCTCACCAATTCTTTTTTTTTTTTGAAGTAATTCATAATTAATGAAACTGGGGACACTGACATTTAGGGCTAAGGTTTCATGTGGTTGTATCTGCTGAAAAAAAAAAAAGCTACCCCCCCCCCCCCCGTGGGTTGCATTTAGGGAGTATTAATTCTCCTCTCGTGCTCCCACGGGACTGTATATACCTCTGTGTAGCAATCACCACACTGTATTTCAACCAGCTGATTATCTTCAGTGTTCTCTGCTACATTATGTGGTCTTTTAGGGAATGAAATCTCTGTATCCTATCACAAAGCAGGCACTCTATAGATGTTTGCCCAATGGATGAGTTACCGTATAGAAATGAGACTTATCCCACTATTTGTAGTCACATCACACATGCACTTTCATTACTGTTTCAAAATTACATTTCTCAATAGACAGTCTAGACCTAGAGAGTAAGGGGAGAAGGTTTTAGTGTTGGAAGGTGATGCAGAGCTGTGTGTCTGAGAATAAAGGCAACGCACTGGAGGTCGGTGATGTGCAGTGAATAAAAAAGTGCTTAGAAGACAGATATAAACCCAGTTCTTATTTTCTCATAAATGGTTCCTCCATTTCAATAGTAATGATCTAATTTATATCCATCCCACTTTATGGAAGTGTGATTACCCAGGGAAAAATTCTAATAAAAACATACTTGATAAAAGTTGAAAAGCACAGTTATTAGAAATGAGGACTGTGGAAGAGGCAGAGGCACAGCTCGAGGTCTGAGTGTATGTAAGGATCAAAAAAAGCTCATGATGTTAGAGGTCCTTAGGTATTTAACACCACAGCAAAAAACACTTTCAAGGAACTGATTTTAAAAGCCAACCAAATGCCAAGTATTTGATAATGCTAAAACCTGTATTCAAATGATAAAACCGTATGGTGCTTTACACAGGATAGAAAACAGCAATTTGTACCTCTGCAAAAAGAAAAGAAGCTTGAGACTGGCAGATTTGATTGCTGAATTAGCCATTTAGTGAGTATTCAGAATAAGAGATCAGAGAGAAAAAGCCCAGTATCATGAGGCTTCTATATCTAAAGCTATCACATGCTGTGAATCTATCCCTTTGAGTAATGTTTCTCATTAGGAAGGTACTTACATTAGGTCTCAGTCTAGCCGCCAGATCATAATACTTCTCGGCTGCTTCGTTGAGGCTGGCCTGTCTGTTAAAGATTAAAAAAAAAAAAAAATCGAACTATAGCATTTATTTTAAAATTGCAGAGAGGTGAACCAGAATCATTATGCAGCAAGATAATATTAACTTAAAAATATTACAATTATACCAATCAAACCATAAGTTGCCTAAAGCAGAAAAAATACACGAAATTGAATGCATGCAATGGACTTACTGTCTTTAAGGCATTATAAATAGTATCTCAACATAATCCTATTCAATAGTTATTAGTTTAAATTTACATATTAGCAATTAGAAATGTTATTTTTATTTTCCAAGCTAACCCAGATAATGTTACAGGGTTGGAATTCTCCAGCTTCAACTGGATACCCCAGAAAAATCTTGATTTTTAAAAACAAAATGCCAAAAAATTCTGTATCTATCTAGAAGTCCATTTTCTTTCCCATTCAGGTGGGGAAACTTCCATTGTGTGCAGCCTACAGGGGGAAAAAAAAAAAGTCCAGATTCTTCCTCTCCTTGCTCTCTGCACCAGGGTGCACCCATGACATAGCCTCAGCTAATTGGATGTTCTTGCTTGGGACTTTCATTTCTGAATGAGAGACAGAAAGATGAAAGGATAGCTAGAATTCACTGACAATGGTGGAAGCACTAGGCTATATCCTGATCAGACTCTTCCTGTAAAGAATTGCTACTGCATGTCCTTCCTCTTGACCCCTCCAGGGCTACCCTGTTTCCTGCTGATTCAAGCTATGTTATCTGGCCTTTAGTGAATTCTGCCATCCTTGAAATAGCCAGTTTCTCTTGACTACCACCAAATACCATGAGTGCAGCTGTTGACTTATACAAATAAGATACATACTGAATTTTAGTAAGTTTATGCTTTAGCTATTCTTGCAATTCAAAGCAAACTCCTAGGTTCGGCCAACTGGTTAGCAGGAGAAATCAAATGTGAGGGTCCTGAAAAAGCCTGGCCAATTAGCCATCTAAACCACGGTATGTTTTTCAATCATGCCATGCTGCTTCAGGAAATCTTCAAAGGTGGTAGGTAACGAGGGCTAGAAGCTCTTGCAGTTGTACTCTAACTGGTGACTCTATTTGCAGAGTACAGAAATGCTACAAAAAATGTCAAATTCAACTTCAGATGATGCATAGAGCACACCTATAATGTGAACAATAATAGTAAATGGCTTGGGGTCTGCAATTAAAATGGAGTAGTTTCTGTTGAAACTGTGATGTTAAAGAAGCTTCTGATGGGGGCGCCTGGGTGGCTCATTTGGTTGAGCGACTGCCTTCGGCTCAGGTCATGATCCTGGAGTCCCGGGATCGAGTCCCGCATTGGGCTCCGTGCTCAGCGGGGAGTCTGCTTCTCCCTCCGACCCTCTTCCCTCTCATGCTTTCTATCTCTCATTCTCTCTCTCTCTCAAATAAATAAATAAAATCTTTTAAAAAAAAAAAGAAGCTTCTGATGGAATTCAATGGAGTACACTCAGCCATAAAAGAGAGTGAGATCTTGCCATCTGCAAGATGGATGGATCGAGAGGGATGGAGGGTATAATGCTAAGTCAGGGAGAGAAAGATAAACACCATATGATGTCACTCGTGTGTAGAATTTAAGGAACAAATGAACAAAGAAAAAGAGACAAGCCTCCCCCCCCACAGACTCGTAAATACAGAGAACAAACTGGTGGTTGCCAGAGGGGAGCTGGGTAGGGAGATGGGTGAAACAGATAAAGGGGATTAAGAGTACACTTATCTTGAAGAGCACTAATGTACAGAAACGGTATCATTATATTTAATCACTATACTGTACACCAGAAACTACTATAACACTGTATGTCAATTACACCTGAATTCAAAATAAATAAATACCAAAACAGGGCAGGCAGGAGTCGGGGAGGGAAGAAGCTTTTGAGGTGAGAAGATGACAAAGAGGTCAGGAATAAAGAGGAGAAACAAAAATTAACTCTCTCAATTAGAAAAATCACATTCAGTCTTTAAGAGAGAAGGTTCACTAGCCTATAAAATTGAATTTGCACTTTGGTCAAGCGCAAATAAAAACTATAAAGACATATCCCACGCAACCACATAAATTATAGGAATAACTGAAGATAACATCTCTCTGGAGACCAGGACATATTTTTCTAATTTTTAAAGGAAAAATAATTAGAAACACTGCTATTTTTAATGGGGTTATAGAGAAAGTAAAAACCCTTGACCTAAGGCTCTACTGGACTCATGGCAGTTACAACGTGCTGTTGCAATTTATATTCCCATAAATGTTGGAAGTTCAATTTCAATATGTCAAGAAAAGTACTTTAGTCTGGTATGAAACAGTAAAAATTCCCTTGCTAGGGTATTTAATGAAGGTTTCCTCCACCAAATTATAGAATCACTTTGGTTCAAATTCATTTGGAAATCTGAACCAGGATTCATTAGGTCATGACCTGGAAGGGTTTTCTCCAGAGGAAAATAAAAGGCAGGGAGGTAGGAAATTAGAGTAACTTAATACTACAAAGAAGTTAAGTTACTTTGAAGCAAAATCAACCAATACATGTCTAACATGGAAAGCATAGCAAACATTAATATTCATCTTTATCGACATCCAAATTCATCAGGTAGATAAAGATCAAAGAGAAACTGAGGAATTCATTGGATGACATGCCTTTAAAATAATAAACACAAATGGAAAAAAAAAAAGGTTTTCTCCCCCAAAATGGTTGTTCATTTTTTAAAGTCTTCATTGTCTTTAGTGGATTAATTCCCAAAGGAAACATCTAGTTTAGAAGGCTTAGTTTCTTAAGCTGGAAGTAGAATTGATGATAGTCTAAAGAAATAAAAAAAAAGTAGAGTTTATTAGATTTGTCATGTAACTGTGAAAATTAATTTTCACTCTAGGACATTAGGGGAAAGAGTGTGTCAATTCTACCCACCGAATGTTCATTTATTTTCTTGTTTTATTCTCTGGACAAGAGAGAAAACTCATGAGGAACTGTCCAATGTCCACTTCACAGTGTGTGCTGTATTTCACACTCGCCTGCAAGAAGTATCGTGGGAGTGCTTAATAAATCTTAATTGCAAAGATGATTGAATCATTAATCAATATTTGAAAACTAAGGAAATTAACAATATTCTGCTAGTTGGTTAGGGGATTCTTGAATTGTCAAGAACCTCAATCCCTGAATTGTTAGGACTGACCACAGGACTCAGGTTGCCAAGACTATTAGGATAGAATTATTTAAAGAAGCTGATGAATAACTCTTCCTGAATACCCATATCCTTTCTTTCTTCACTGTTTCTTCTCTGGGACAGAATTTCTAAATCCTCTAACTATGTGTCACTTACAAAATACCAGGAACTGATTATTCCATGTTCCAGCAACACCATGAAGTAATTGCTATTACTGTCCCCATTTTATAGATGGTTAAAATGAGGTTTAGAGAAGTTGGTAACTCCCCCAAAGTTAGATAGCTGGAAAGTGATTGATCTGGATCACAGACTCTACAGCTAAGTATCTGAACCACAGGATCATGCAGATGTAGCCGAGTGATATGTGATACATTGTTCTGTGGCAGTTGACCCCAACAATTTCTACATCAAATACTAAGAAAGGAAGAAAACTTGCCTTTTCATTATAATATTTAAAAGCCACGATTTAAGTACAAGAGATAAGATTTGAAAAGGGGAGAATATGGAGGACATTTGTAATTACAGGTTTTACTTCCTGCCCACCTCCATCTCCCATAGTGATAGAAGCGCACTTCAGTAGACCAAATTGAGCAGATGATAGTTTTAAGAACAGAATGAAATGCACTGTTGTGTTTTGCCTTGTGTACCTCCTAAAAGGGGGAAGGGGAGAAACTGAGGGGAAAGGCAAAGAAATAGGGAATGAGGAAAAGTGAGAAGAGTGCTGGATATTCACTTCCTTACCCCCACCATCTCCCGTTTTCAGGGAGGGTCACAATTAGATATGGAGGGCAACCATAAGTTTCCCATGTGTCCAAGTAGGAGACTCAGAAAAGTAGGTAAAGGGGAAAAGCAGTTGGCTCTGCCAAGAAATCTCCCAGGCCAGATGTAGACAACCGTGTGTTTTGACCACAACACACTTTACAAAGCCAGGAATGAGATAATGAGTGATAAAAATCATTCATACCAGGGAGCTACACTAGGTCCAGATTGGTGACTACCCCCTGCCCCCCCCCAATAGTCAACATAAGGTTATGTTCCATATCATCTGTGCCAACAACAGGCTTATCAACTGGAGACACAGATGGAGGCTTCTAGCTCATTGCCAACTCCTGCCAATCATATATGTAGGGCCCTCCCCCTTTCACACTATCTGTGGCCTCTTAAGAACAGGAAAGGTAAGGAAGTAGAAAGAGCCTACACGGTATTTGTAAACAGGACCGTGATGTAAACCTTGGATTCCCAAGAAATCATTGAGTTGTGCTATCTTTTACAAGTCTTTATTTTTTATTCATTTTATTTTCTAAAAAGATTTTATTTATTTGTCAGACAGAGAGAGAGAGAGAGAGTGCACAAGCAGGGGGAACTGCAGAGGCAGAGAGAGAAGCAGACTCCCCGCCGAGCAAGTAGCCCGATGCGGGACTTGATCCTAGGACCCTGGGATCATAACCTGAGCCGAAGGCAGACGCTTAACCGACTGAGCACCCAGGCGTCCCTAAAAGTCTTTAAATTCAGTTTTTATGCCATCAGTGAAAAGGTGTGCTCAGAGTAAAACAAACAGTAATGGAAGTCACAAACGTCATTCTCTGATTACTATAGAATTCCATTTTGCACATGGGACTATGAAACTTGTATCTGTTAAAAATATAAAAATATATTTCATATATCTAATTCCCCTCCCTGGTGTTATTTTATAATAGAAAAGTATCTTTTGGAACACAGGTTTATGGCCCAATATTCTTAAAAGAAAAGATATATAAAGGAAATTTGGGAATCAATGATATTGTGAAATAACTTAATATACTTTGTGAAATGTTTGAGGGGAATCTAAGAGAAACATTTATAATTATATACATTTGTATGTATTCTGTGAGAATTATAAAATTAAAGGTTGTTAAATTCAATATTCCCTCCTTGAAAATATAAAAAATAAAAACTAGTAGCATTTAGAAGACTATAATTATTAGCAGCTCTGAATTGTCAGTTTTAAATTAAAAATTATTTAATATGGATAATAACCACTGTTTGACTCATACAAAAGATTAATACTTTATATTAAAGTCTTGGTGATTCTTCGAAGATAACCTATAAGCTTTCTTTTTCTCCCTCTTCCCTCTCCTCCCCCCGCTTCTTCTTCTTTCTCCTTCTCCTCCTCCTTTTTCTAACCAGAAAACTGTCTGTCCTTGTATCACGAAAGTAAAATGAATAGTAGCTGAGTTTTCCTGGGTTCTTGCCAACAACTAAACTGAAGTGTAGCTTAAGTTACTCGAAGCAGCTAAATTTTAATTCTAATTGATAAATGCATAGTAGGAATAGAAGAGAATCGAGATAAACAAGGACATAAAAATGTGTGGAAAATCTTAAAAAGGCAAAACTAGAGTCACACGTATATAAAAACAATGCAGCAGAAAAGATCCTTATAATGAAACTCCTAGAAGATACTGTTTATGACCACCAAGCCATCTTAAACCAAAACCTCTCTGTCAAGACGTCAAAAATAGCTTTATGATCTGTCGGTATCTGTCCCAGTTCTAAACATAAAAGATGGTGAGGTAAAGCAGAAATGTAGCAATAACAGAGGAAAAGACAAGGCTGATGGTGTAATTTCACAAAAGATTCCTCGGAGTTCGAAACTTCTTGATGCCCCATGAGAGTTTGAGCTCATTCTTTCATAGCCTCAAATCCTTCAGGGCTGCTAAGGACAGGTTAAGCCTATGTCTATAAAAAGATTACATAATGAAATGCACTGGGAAAATTAAAAGGGAAGAAATATTTATTGTCAATGTCAACTATTATAATGTTCCTATGTAGTAAATAACTCCTTATGTTCAGTTCGTAATGTTTGGGTGGGGAGAAGGAGTTGGGAGGGGTGGCAAGATAGAACTTGCTTGCAGGGGTGGTCGAGAACCAACATTTTATCACCTGTGACTTGTCAGAAGTGTAAAACATTAGGCACCACCCAAACATACTAAATCAGAACATGCATTTTAACAAGATGCCCAGGTGATCCACAAGCACGTTACTGTTGGAGAAGCACTGGGTTGGAAGATGCTCACCTTCAACCTCATCTGCCGCTGCCCTTTGCTTTAAAGACCTTCCAAACCATTATAACTTAGTTGAAATAAGCCCCGTTTGGGCCAAAGGTTGGCATTAGCGTACAATTTATAATTGAAAAATCCAATGACTTTTCGAGTGATTTTTGGTAATTTTGGAAGTATTAAAGAAGAAAGGCCTAGAGAGCTTCGAAAAAAAAAATACATATCCAACATATGTGTCTGTGTGTACATGTGTGTACGTTCCCAATCTACTTTGAGAAATAATCTGATTCGGTTCCTTTTTCTCTTAAGAATTTAAATTTTAAGTCACTTTCAGTGGAGTTTATAAAGAAATTAGTACATTTAAGTTCTCGATTTTTAATATATTTAATTACGTAAGATCGTGTCGGCACAGAAACTTAAGGGTAACAGTTTTTTTTTTCCATATGTTCATTCTCCTCTCTAGAAGTCAGGGAAGCAATGGGAACCAGTTGGTGCAGTACAGTTTTGCTTTCTTTATCACCTCAGGGAGCAATGACAACCTGGGCCCTTAGTCCTAGAAAAACCGTAAGTTCATGCTTAGCTCAGCTGTAAGTGTGTCCTTTGTCAGGCACTGTACCATTCTAAAAAACTTAATATCCCTTTGAGAGTACAAATGTGGCATTCTCCCTCCTATGAATGTAAATCTATTTTCTAAAATTTACCATAAAGAGGTAATTTAATAATATTGGAAGGATCTTACTATTAAGGATTTACACATTTGATAACCTGATACTCTATCAAGAATCACAGCCTCTGGGTAGTCACCCAGCTATAAAGACAAAAGAGAGCCAATGTGACACAGTGAAAACAGTATTATACTTGGCCAGAAAACACTAAATTCAAATCCCAGCTTTACCACCTGTGAGAAATACGGACTCTCTTTAAGCCTCAGTATCTTCATATGTAAAATGGGAATACTGTTGTCCATGTCACATACGTGCGAATATAACAAAGAGAGGGACAGATATAAAATGCACAATATAGTACCAGATAGACACGAGATATTTAAGTAAATGCTACCTTTGTTCTTCCCTTAGTCTGTAAGTGGATTAAAAAAGATTTTCTGCCAACGAACATGAATGCTATGAATCAGGTAAGGTTTGTTTTTAGTGCCTCTGGAATTCCTCCCTGTATCAAGTACTTTCATGCTCTTTCTAGCTTCTAGTTCTAGGAGAACACTGAATAAATTCATCCACACAAAATGCTCCTAACAGAATAACTGATTCAATACTTTCTTCTCACAACTATATAGATATAACTTGACTGAGTTCTAGCATTTTGAATTTGATATTTTCCTTTGATAATAACCAATCTTTTTTATAATACTCTCATCTGGAAGCATCCAGTACTTTTCCCATTTTATTTGAAGTACTAAAAATGTCAACACATATAGTTTAATGTTCATTATGTGAGGGCCACTCAACATCTGTGATCACCCTCTCTATAAATATATTTAGTAATTAGCTGCAATGTGGATCCCACCTTCCCAAGTAAGGCAGAAGCCAGAAATTCCCTCTCCTTCCAACTTTCTAGTAGCCAAGATTCCAGCACATGACTCAACGTTCCACCAATCAGATGCAACCTCAAGGGACTCGAACTCAGAAGTAAGCCTAACAGGGAGGCAGCTGTGCCCAAGAGAATCATCCAACCAACACTGTATAAGTATCACCTGGGACTTGTCAGAAGTGTAAAACCTTAGGCACTTGTGGGTTGATGGTGGTGGAGCTCCGGACTCCCAGAGAAAGCCAGAGAGATGGTCAGATATTATTTCTGACTACGTATGGTGCTCTCAAGCCCGATATACACTTATTTATAGATATACAAATAAAACTACATATCACATATTATATACATACCACATATATAGTTACATGTATATATACATACCTGTATACTATATATAATTATACTAACACATATGTAATTATTAGTGTATATATAATGTTCTCATTCTATCCTCCAATCTTTTATCCTTTCAGTCATCATTTTGATGTCTTTAGTACTTTACATTAAACTCTGAGAAGAGATCTATAACTTATATTTAAATTATCAGTCTCTCAATTTTGCCCTGCCTCCATTGCAATTATAAACTCAGAGATCTTGTTAATCTCTTAGTAATCTTTTCTAATGTCATATTGTTCCTCTTCCAAACTACTTATTTCGTTTTCCCAGATGTATTCTGTGTCAGTTAGGTTAGGTTACATTGTTGTAATATAAATACATCCTAAATCTCAGTGAATCAAGACAACAAGGTTTATTTCTCACTCACTTACTCAGTGCAGGTGAGTAGGGAGGTTTGTCCCCCTTTGGTCATTTCAGGATCTGTTTTCACAATTTCTAAGTCAGAAAAAGGAAAAGCACTGACTCTTACAGCTTTGGCTCAAAAATGACATCCATCATGTTCATACACCTTCAACAATCCAACTAAGAACCATGAAGTTCTTCAACTTGGAAGAAGGCAGAAAAGTACAATACTATTATGTTTAATGAAGGTGGAAGGCCTACATATTTGGTAAACAGCATTGATATTTCCACACCACATAGCATTCTTGTGAATCACCTTGATAACAGGAATTATAGATGTTCTAAGTAGCTCTTAGGTTTTAATGTAAATCTCACTGCATAGATAAGGGCTCTTTACTTGGACACATCTGATTTGTCATTCTTACCTGAACTGCCAATTTGAAATCCAGTATTTCAAAACTTTCTATGTGCTGATTCTACAGAAAAAGATCATGATCCACTATTGAGAGTTGAAATGGGTCCGTTAGAAATCTGACAAATTTCAAGCCTCTTGAAGATCCCAATAAGATAAAGATTTGTCCTTTGATGGCTAGCCCCGGGAATTTTCCTCTTCCAATCTGGTCTCATCTAAGTGGAATGACTTTGTTTTTTTTCATTTGTGATGAGCAGTTTTTCCTCACTGATAGATTCTTTGGGTCATTTCATTGGGAATTAGCCAAGGAAAGGGAAGTTAGATATATATTTTTAAACCATTTCAGGAACTGTTATAGTTCAACTTCTTGAACTATAACATTTCCTAAATTGCTGATTTTGGATATAAGGGTAGCCATTAATCCAGCTAACTGAGACACAACCAGGGAGGCATCTACTCTTTCCCTCATACCCTGCCTCATACTCTTTACCTCACCAAACCCTGCCAATTTTGTCTTCTAAGTATCTTGCAAAAGAAGAGAGCTCCCAAGGGAAGAATTAATATCAAAGTCAATTTACAATAATTTGGCATCCCCAGAGGAAATCACATGTAACAATAAATAAGCAAGATCTTGATAGCTAAGGATTTTGATAAGGTTGCATTCAAGGCAAAACGAGTAACCTTTCTACTCCTTTCAGCAAAGTCCCAAATGCTCTTGGTGAATAAGGAAAGAGGTTGGTATACAACTTGCACGGTAAGTACTCAAGAAATACTTGAATTTAATAAAGTAAAAAAAACAGAAAAACTAAGTCAAAACATTCATGGGGGCTGCCACCAAGCAGAGTAGGACATAGCCAAGCTGCTGTGGTCGTAATGGCAATCAATATTAGGAAAGCGCTGACTGTACCTTAATGAGGAATGCAGACTGCAGAAAGCTAGAAAGAAGGTTCTGAAAAACAAACCCTAAAGATTTCCACATCGTCAATGTATAATAAAAATTTTCCACTGGTTTCTAGCACTATGGTAACTAAGGAAAAGTTGGAAGTGATATATTTAACAAGGACCTTTTTTGTAACTTTCTCATAATGGGTTTCCATTGGTAGACCTTGAATTTCAGATACTGACGTAATATGTAGCAAAATACCTTGTTGAGGAAAGTATCTATTACGATTAAGATGAATTAGCCTGTAGAAAGTTGTGCTTATCCATCCTTGCAAATGGTTTACTGTGACTAAAAGCACAGTGTTTTATTCATGAAGAACAGAAAGTCCTCTCTCTCTAACGGCACCTAAGCCTGTCATGCAAATGAAGGTGTCTTTTTGAAAATTATCCTTGCATTGAAGGTTCTTGAGATTGGCTATGGTTTACTTTTTTTAAGATTTTATTTATTTGAGACAGAGAGCACGAGAGAGAGTGAGAGAGAGCAAACAGGAGCAGGAAGTAAGGGCAGAGGGAGAGGGAGAAGCAGGCTCCCTGCTGAGTAGGGAGCCCCATGCAGGGTTTGATCTCAGGACTCTGAGATCAAGACCTGAGCTGAAGGCAGACACTGAATGGACTGAGCCACCCAGGGGCCCCTGGCTATAGTTTATTTTATAAATATACCAATAGTTGATTGAATGCTGGCTTCTCTTTGTAGATACCAGCTTTAGGAATGCGAAATGTTAAATGTGGAGTGAGCGCATTCAACTGAAACCTCACAGTACACTTTCCTCTCAAACAAACTTTGAATTTCTTACTCAAAACTTATAAAAAGCTGAGGCACCTGGGTGGCTCAGTTGGTTAAGCATCTGCCTTCAGCTCAGGTTATGACCTCAGGGTCCTAAGAGCGAGCCCCACATCGGGCTCCCTGCTCTGCAGGGAGTCTGCTTCTCCCTCTCCCTACCACTCCCCCCTGCTTGTACTCTCTCTCTCTCTGTGTCAAATAAATAAATAAAATCTTAAGAAAAATAAAACTTATGAAAAGCTAAGTAGGAAGCCGTGTGGTTATAAAAGGACAACACAAAGGATGCTTGTGGTATTGGAAATAGTCTGTACCCTGACTATGGTGATGGATACACAAACCCACATAGGTGTGATAAAAAAGCACAGAACTAAACACACACATACACACAGAAAATCTGAGTAAAACTGGGGAAACGCAATAAGACCAGTGGATTGTATCACTATCAATATCCTACTTTTGATATTGTACTCTCATTCTACAATGTATTACCATTGGGGAAACTGGATAAATGGTCCAGGGCATCTCTCTGTATTATTTCTTACAACTGCATATAAATCTACAAGGATCTCAAAAAGTAAACAAAACTACTTTTCTTGAAAGCCCATGTGTTAAAGCCATCCAACTGTGAAGCCATTCCTCTGGTATTTTTCTTCCCTAGTAAGAGTATTCTACATAATTACAAACCTGTTCCTAGAGCCAAACACAGAGCCCACAGTGTGGATGTCAGCTAATGAAGCATTTAGGTGAAGATTTAATCGACTGAAATTCAGGTAAGAGTATGGGAGAAGGGGTATACATATTGCTAACAGAACAAATAATGCTTTTAAAAAAACTGTATAAATCATTTGAGTTTCTTAAAAACATTCTCCTTTAACCTAAAACACCACTTATGGATGCATTAACTTTCCTTTTATGTTCACAATAAAAACTGTTGATCTACCTTTTAATTGTTTTGCTATTATTATAATCAGCTTTCATAATATCTTTCTGAAAATAGAAGTACTAAAAGGTCTACAAAGATATAGCATTTCCCTACATAGCAACAAAGCTAAATACAGCACCGTTTTGAGACTTTGATAGCCCTTAGGTATATTTGTACTTGACAATCCTCTCCACCACCAAACATAATAAAATGCATTCACATGCCACATTCAATATAATTAATATAAAACACAAATACTGAGATGCAGTTGGCTAATCAACATAATGTTTTGTTTTAGACCTTTAAACAGTTATTCATTTGAATTTTGCAATTTTCTTTTTGTATTTTATAGTCATTTTTGAAGGGAAAGGAAATAATGGTTCTCAATAATTTTCAGAGTCCTGAATGCTTACATGCCGTACATACTGTGCACATAAGCTATAGCGAATAAAATACTCCTGACTGATTTTTGCATGGTAAGACAACATAATTCACCTCAAGAATGTGGAATAAGGCAGTATGACAGGGTACTCAGTTTACCTATTAGCTTTCCCAAAGCCACCGTGTCGGTCTTCTAAGGTGCAGTAGCAAAACTCACCTGAGCATGTGGGCAGCACTGAAGACCACATCAAACTCCGTGCTGTCCAATTCAGCTGCTTTCTTTGCCATCTCAGCTGCTTCTATGAGGCGAGCTTCTTCCAGAAGAAATTGACCTGCAAAGTACAGAACCAAGTGAGCTTCAACTTAGAAACTACTATTCTAATCCTGTGAAACAAATAAAGTCACTACAGAGAAAAATAGAGTGGTAAAAATGATTTGAAGCTAAGATGTACGTGGGCTGCCCATCTATATCTCATTATTTGGTCCTATTTTCTATGCCTTTCCCTTCATTGCAGGACATCCCAATGCATCCGTCTGGTATATTCACATAGTTGGGTTTTCTTTTATTCCTTAAAAAAAAATCCTGTATAGACTATTGCACCAAGAAATAAAAGGGATACAGTTGAAGGTGTATTACAATTAAGAGTTGAATTGATTTTCATTATTGTTTGTTTAAAACTGCTTCTGTCTCTGATGCATATGTACAAACAAGGCTATCTATATTGAAATGTATTAACTTCTTATATTTAAGCAGCACTAAAATTATTGAAAAAACATACAAAGGTCCACTGAGCATGTACTTACTCTTAATTAGACTGACTAATAAACATGAAACAAATATTAACATGTTCACATTTTTGAGATTACTTGCAGGTCAGCTTTGAAAGGCTAGCATTATTACAGATAGAGCCATACTATGAAACTATACCTCAAGAACTGGTATGTAGTGCTATCCCAGAAACATACATAAAGACACACACACACACACACACACACACAGATTTGGTCCAATTTTAAGGCTAGGCAAACAGAAAGAACAGGCTGTTTTTTTGTTTGTTTTAGAGCTGGGGATTTATTAACAGCAAAAGTAATGATGTTAAGCCCTATCTGACATGGATATTCAAATGAAAACCAATGCAAAACAGAGAGATGCTGAAATCATTCATGTAACTTTTGGGCTTGCTGAGTTGTGGTCTAATGATTATTTTTTGCTTCAGGTTTCCTGTTTGCTTAAAGTTCAAGATTTTAACAATGTGAAAAAAAGTTATAAAAATGATTTGCAAGTCCTGAGCTGCACAGGGAAAAACAAATTTAAAAATGGTAAATGGTAAATCCTCCCTGATGGTAGTGGTTTGAAAGAGCCCATTATTTACTGCATATCTGATAAATACTACAAATTGTCTTCTAACCCAAAAGGACCAGTCCTTAAAACACAAGAGGACATTTTCTATCTTAAGAATTTATAATAAGCCACAGACTCTGCTTGTATTTAAATGTCAATTGGTAAGAAATGGTGAGTAACGATAAGCTGACTTGTTAAAATGAAGTGAGTTTTAAGACCAGGATTTAGAGACCTCTTAGCTATTTCTACCAAAAGTTGTACATTACTTTCTTAGTCTGTCACCTAACATTCTGTGCCTTTCTTGGGTCTCAAACATAATTGTTAGGTCAGAAAATTGTTAAGAACACTGATTTGTGATATAGTTGACCCTCAAACAACACAGGTTTGAACTGTATGGGTCCACTTATATGTAGATTTTTTCTTAATAAGTACAGTATTATAAATGTGTTTTCCTTCCTTATGATTTTAACATTTTTTCTGTAGCTTACTTTATCCTAAGAATACAGTATGTTAACATATGTAACATACAAAATATGTGTTAATAGTCTATGTGATCAGTAAGGCTTCTAGTCAACACTAGGCTATTAATAGTTAAGTTTTGGGGGTGTCAAAAATTACACACAGACTTTCAACTGTGTGGGGATCGGGCCCCTAGCCCCCATGCTGCTCAAAGGCCAACTGTAGTTACACTTACAAACAGAAACACACATTACTTATGAAACTCATGTATATACTAATTTTAAATATGTTGATATGAGATTCAGCTGAAAGTATATGTGGTTTAAAGACAGTAAAACAAAAATTAGACACTATGGCATACTGAGAAATTAATATCTCATCATATAGATCTTAGTAAAGGATACCAGACTAAACCTATTCTTCAGTTAATTACTCTTATTATAGGTTTTCAAAATTAAAACGTAATATTAATTGCTACCTGCCTTCAAAGAATGTTTACCTAAGTAAATGCATTAATAAATATGTTAATTAATTATGTGATATTTAAACAAAGGATAATGTAGGAGTTTATTGATGGTTCCTTTTCCTTTCCAGACAGCTATTAACTCTGAACTGTGTTCTGTATTAATAGTTAGGAAAATGCAACAATTAACTGAATAATGAAGATTATTTAGTAAAATTCATTACTCCAGACTGTAGAGGGTAAAGAAGACACACTAGCTCTGGTAAAAAAAAAAAAAAGAAAGAGAAAAGAGGGACATGATATCTTTATAGTCCACACAGAAACAGAGGACCATGACAAGAAGCTTCTGTGACGAAGATAATAATGCTCAGTGGCCTAAGAGGTCAGTTCATGTGCAATGCCCCAAGGGCAAAGCCTTTCAAGCTTCATCGATGCCAAACACATCTTTAATGTTCAACAACAACAAAGGATAACAACATTAACTAGTTGTATAAAATCAAAGATACAATTTTTATCATAATTTTAAAACACTTCTTTATGCTTTAAGTCAGCTTTGTCATGCAAAATGCAATTTACAGACAGTTTGCAAGGTCCCCAAACCACACAAAACACATGATTTTTACTAAACAGTAACAGAAAAAAATCCCCATATGATCATTTTTAACAGAATTCATTCATCATATTAACATTCAGAAAAACAATATCACAACATATTAGTTAGGTATTTGCATAATTCCCCCCATTCTGTTCTCAACAGGCCATATATCTCAATATTCTAGCATTAGTATTCTGCTATGATAAAGGCATAAAATATTATGCAGTGTGGACCATTTGGTGTCTTTTTTTTTCCACTGGACTTGAAAATGTGAACCAAAGTTGAAAGTGAATTATTACTCTGCTATGTTATATAATGATTATTTGTTTGAAATATAGCCCAGAATTGATGGAAAATGGAGCAATAAGCATTTCAAATACAGAGAACCAACATAAATAGGGAAACAAAAACACACTAGGTTTCTTCTTAATAACGATCCAAAGACCCAATACTGATATATTATTGGGGGAATAATGAGGAACAAAATTTGCCCTTACTTCCTCTGGAAGACCTTGCCTTAAGTCACTCTTCCACCAGCTTCAACTATTATTGTTCCCACCTGACACTGGCACCCGACCCCTTTGAACCACTTCTGCTTCCCTTAATGTAACCTGCTGTTTCACATCCTTTTTTATCCTGAACTCTCAGGCTCTAAGGTTTCTCTTGTCCCATCCCTATTACCAGTCCATCTTGCCTACCTATTATAACTGGACATCTTTTATTTTTAAGCCCTACAACATTTCCTTCTCGGTGAATCTTTCTTTGACCACTCCCCAACAGTATTAGAATTGCTTATGACTAGGTCACTGCAATATAATTTACCATATAAACCAGAGCATTTAAAAGAATAAAAGGTAATGGTATTATTCATGAGGCAGGAATGAAGGGGGTATAAGGCAGAATTGCCTCAATATGGCTATCCCACTTAACAGCATATGTGACAGGAAGTGGGTATCAATCCTCTCATCTTTATCACTACTGGGTAGTGAATCATTTTATACAATGTCTTTGAATCACTGTTGGCTGAAAGTGATCAATATTAACAAGAGAAGCACAGGTGCTATTTACTGAAGAATGTACACATCTATGGAAAGCCCACCAAGACTGAGCCAGATGCTGAGGCTCAGTGGTTGGAGCAGCTACTTGGGCTTTGATGGTGAGAGGAAACTACAAGGAGGAGCCAGGGCAGTATGGGGAGTAGAAAGGAAAGCAGGCACTTCAAGGAGCCCATCTACAGTGGTGGATTCTGCAAGGTGTGAAAGGTTACATTTTTCAGGGGCTCATAGCCTTAGTGCACATCAGAATCACCTGGAAGGTCCGATAGAACAGAGCTAGGCCCCATCCCCAGAGTTTCAGATTCAGTGGGTATGGCGTAGAGCCCATGATTTGCCTTTTTTTTTTCTTCAAGATAAGTGTACTCCTCAATCCCCATCACCTATTTCACCCCTCCCCCCACGAAACCACCCCTTTCTGGTAACCAACAGTTTGTTCTCTGTAGTCAAGAGTCTGTTTCTTGGTTTGTCTTTTGCCTTTGCTTGTTTGTTTTGTTTCTTAAATTCCACATGTGAATGAAATCATATATGGTATTTGTCCTTCTCTGACTTACTTTGAATTATTCTCTCTAGCTCTAACCATGTTGTGGCAAATGGCAAGATTTCATTCTTTTTTATGGCTGAAAAATATTCTATTTATATTTATATTCTTCTTTATCCATTCATCTATCAATGGATACTTGGGCTGCTTTCATAGTGGGGCTATTGTAAATAATGCTGCAATGAACACAGGAGCATATCAATCCTTTTGAATCAGTGTTCTCATATTCTTTGGGGAAATACCAACTAATGTGATTACTGTATCATATGGTAGTTCCATTTTGAACTTTTTGAGGAAACTCCATACTGTTTACAACAGTGGCTGCACCAGTTTACATTCCCACCAGCAGTGGAGGAGGGTTCCAATTTCTCCACATTCTTGCCAACACCTGCTGTTTCTTGGGTTATTGATTTTAGCCATTCTGACAGGTGTGAGGTGGTATCTCATTGTAGTTCTGATTTGCATTTCCCTGATGATAAGTGATGTTGAACATCTTTTCATTTGTCTGCTGGCCATCTGGATGTCTTTGGAGAAATGTCTGCTTATGTCTTCTGCCCATTTTTAAATTAGATTTCTTGTTTTTTGGCTGTTGAGCTGTATCAGCTCTTTATATAATTTGGATATTAACCCTTCATCAGATATTCATTTGCTAATATCTTCTCCCATTCAGTAGGTTGCCTTTTAGTGTTTTGGATTATTTCCTTTGCTGTGCAGAAGCTTTTTATTTCGATGTAGTCCCAATAGTTTATTTTTGCTCTTACTTCTCTTGCCTCAAGAGACGTATCTAGAAAAATGTCGCTACGGCCGATGTCAGAAATTACTGCCTTGTGCTCTTTTCTAGAATTTTTATGGTTTCAGGTCTCACATTTAGATCTCTATCATTTTGAGTTTATTTTTGTGTATGGTGAAAGAAAGCTGTCTAGTTTCATGCTTTTGCATGTTGCTGTCCAGTTTTCCCAACACCATTTGTTGAAGAGACTGTTTTTTTTTTTTCCCACTGTATATTCATTCCTCTGACAAATTCATTTGACAAAGGAGGAATGAACATGATTTGCATTTTTAACAAGTTCCTACTGATGCTGCTACTCCATTGTCCATAGTTTGAGAACCAGTGTCTGATGGGAACAAAATAATTGTTTTGTACTATACTCTGGATGCCCTGTCTGGGATTAGCCACCAGTTAGATTAAGCTCTTCTGGTCAATAAACAGCATGTGGCATGCCCTTCCCTATGTTACAAAGAATAATGACCAGGTTACACATATGTTTGCAGATAGAAAGATACATCTGTATGAATAAGATACATGCAATAAAGACAAGTTTACTCTCTGAAACTCTTAAAATAAGAATATTTAAGAATTTTATCTTTCATATGTAGAACAGTTATGAGAAATCACTTCTCTCTCACATATAGGAAACAAACACATTCTTTGTGTTTGATAATTGAGAATTTCAAATAAAGAAACCACGAAAATCTTAAGTAAAATATATTTTGTTTTCATATATATATTGTGCTACCACACTTTATCATTATTTGTTTGGTTTATAATTTGTCTCACGCAAGTTAATTATCATCATCTTATTTAATTGTCTTCCATCAAAGGGAGAACAAAGGCAAAAACAAGATGAGAAATTACAAAGAAAAAAAAGGAATGTGAGTGGAGAAACACAGAAAAGGATATTTAAAGGGAAAGCACTCTCTAGACGTCCAGATTCAAAGAATGTTAAGTCTCCCATAGGCTAAAAAAGGAAGAGGGAAAAAACCAGCTGACAGTTCTAGACTCAGGAGCTTCTATATTAGTTATACCATTTCTTCTCTGGACAATTCTCTAATGAACTGTTTAAAATATTTGGTGGATTTTTACCAACATTTCAATATGACAAGCTGGTGAAGATCAATCCTTCATTAATTCCTGGCTTTAAAGAACTGCCTGAAAGGTAGAAATCCATAACAATGTAAGCTGGCCTTAAGCCGAGGCTCAAATACTGCTTTGTAAAGGTTTTGCACATAAACTCCCCAGATTAATTGGGATTGGCATTTCTTACTAAAATATATGAAAAATTCACTATTCTGATCAATGAGATTAAATCAAGGAGCTAAAACAATCTGTAATAGGTGTCATGATGATACAATTCTCTTTGGGAAAAATCATTCATAGATAGCTTTAAAAAATGTTCAAAGACAAATGAAAATCTTATTTATAAAATAAGGGCTAGAACTTCACATTTGCACTAAAATAGTTCCCCTTGGCAGAAGATATCAGACCATCTAAACAGATCCAGAATTGTCTGACTCCTACCACTGCCTTGTCTCACGCCATCACGTCACTCTGGATTGCAGCAAAAACCTCTTAACCAGTCTCCATACTTCTGCCCTTGACCCTACAGAGAATTCTCAACATGGCAGTCAGAATGATCCTATTAAAGTGGGAGTCAGTGCCCATCATTCTACAGCTGACTTAGGGAAAGTGAATGTCCTTATACTGGACTACACAGCCTGACAGAGTCGGCAGGGAGCTCCTCCCCCAACCTCTTACCCTATTCTCTGACCTCATCTCCGTTGTCTCCTACTACTCTCCCTCTTGGTCACTTATTCAATGCCTCTCGCTGTTGTCTAACACACGGGAGAAACAAAGACTCCTGCTTCAGTGTTTATTTGCCATTCCCTCCACCTCAAGTGCTCTTCCTCCAGATACCACAGTGGCTCACTCTCTTACTTCTTGGCACACTGTGGGGATGTAATAACTACACATTCAGTAATAGGACTGAATCGCCTATATCCCCATGTGGCTACTTTCTTCATCTGCAAGAGCAAGCTAGAATTTAGCCAGCATTGGCTGTCAGGAGGCACTTGCCTATTCATATCCTCTCACCTTAGAGTGATTTTAGGCAGGGCTGCAGTAAATGGCCACAACATGCTGAGTATTGCAAAATTGCCAAGGTTGCCACTCACCGTGAGGTCTCTATGAACAGTGCCTCTGGAATACAGGTAACATAGCAGCCCTGGTGTTAGATCTCTGAATTTCCCTTGGAATATGACAAATAATCCAGACATCAATCATGCCTTCGAAGATACCTTAATTCCAGAACAGTCCAAACTCTGCAATTTGGCTAAAATCTATTATATCCCATTGTACTTTGGAATAAATTCAATAGTCTGGGAAAAAGAAGAAACTATAGATTAACATACCAACCCAGGAAATGTATATTGTGCCAAATACACATAAGATGTAGTGATACTTGCAGTGGAGGATGGGGAAGATAAGCACAACACTTATCCTTGAAACAGTTCGAACTTAGTAAAGAGGAGATTATGGAGACAGTCTAACCACAAAATGGATATAATCAGTTTGAGGAGACTTGAGGAGACACAAGGTCTCACAGGCTAAGTGCATCATATCTGGATGGAGGTAAATATTTCGTTTTGTTCAACTTATAATTAAAATTGAATATACACAGAGTAAAGGGCACAAGTAAGGGTACCACTTGAATTTTCACACAGTGGCTCTGCTCATAAAATCAGCAGCCAGGTCATGCAAAAGAATAGCCAGAAGCATTTGTCTAAACTTTTTCAAAGATTCAGAGGATTGGAGTGGGAAAAAAGCCTGGAAGATGGTGGAAATACTTGGGCTGATTTTGGTGACATCTAATGTTAACAAGACAGGTGGGTAAGGTAGAACTGAAGCAAGCCCTTTGCAGAGTGTTCCTACTAAGGAAGGTGAGTAATATACTCCTGAGGAGACAGGGTAGGGGATGATGCAATGCTCAGGATTTAGACTACCTGTCTAAAGGAGGTGCTGCTAAAGAGGGGTTGTTAATGTATGCTAATTAGGCCTGGGAGGATTAAAAATAGGGAGGGGAATCATCTCTTTTGCTTCTCTGAAGGGAGGCTTGCTGAATGTCTTTCTGAGAATCCCTTGCATTTTTAGGTATGTTCTTACTCTTTTTTAAGATTTTATTTCTTTATTTGAGATAGAGAGAGAGAGAGAAAGAGGGAGCAAGAGAGAGCACAAGGGAGGCTCCATGTTGAGCAGGGAGCCCGATGAGGGGGCTTGATCCCAGGACCCTGGGATTATAACCTTAACTGAAGGCAGATGCTTAACCAACTGAGCCACCCAGGTGCACCTCCGTTTGTTTTCCTTTTTAAAGGAATCTCTACACCCAACATGGGACGCGAACTCATGACCTTGAGGTCAAGAGTCACATGCTCTACCAACTGAGCCAGCCAGGTGCCCCTGCTCTTACTCATTAAAACCAATCTCTCTCAGGGCACCTGAGTGGCTCGGTCCGTTAAACAGTTAAGCATTTGACTCTTGATTACAGCTCAGGTCATGATCTCAGGGTCATGAGATTGAGCCCTGGTCAGGCTCTGTGTGAGATTGTCTCTCTCCTTCTCCCCCTGTCCCTCCCCCTGCTCTCATGCGTGCTTTCTCTCTCCCTCTCTCTCAAATAAATAAGTAAATCTTTAAAAAAATACGTAAAACCAATCTCTCTTCCCTTCCCTTCTATTAGTTTTGTTGCTTTGTGTTTTTGTGCTCTTGGCAGCTTGATTGAATAACAGCTCTGGTTTATTGAGACAAACCCAATGTGATAAATGTGCGGTAGTCACTGGCCAAGAAAACAGGTGGGCCAAATGAACAAGAAAAGGATGCCCAGGAGAGCAATCCAGACTGCTCACTTTGAGGTTAGGAGGACCCAGATCTGTCCCTATATGAACATGAGACCAAAAATTTGCCCTGAATTGGACATGTGGCAAGGAAGGTGCCTACTAGACAAAGGAGATGAGAGGAACAGCAGCAGGCCAGGGCTCTGTGCTCAAGCAGAAAGGAGGTCAGGAAGGCTAGGGATGCTTTATTGCAATTATTTCCCCCCTGACTCTTTCCAAAAGGGTTAGGAGATGCCAAAAAACCATTGAGAGAGTTATGAAGACCGTCACATGGAGAGTGGGAAGTAGAGGGAGGCAAGGAGGACAAGAGGGGGACTGGAGAGGAAGCAAAGAGAAGACATTAGGGAAAGAAAGAGTGGGGGGAGGGGCAGAGAGGGAGGAACAGCACAACCCACTACAGGGGTGAGTAATACAGAGATTTAACAGAGATCAAGTGCACTGTATAAAGAAAACAAGTCCACACTAGGTTTCAACCTGAGGAGTTTTACCACCTCAAGATGAAGGGGAAGACATAACTGGATGAGGACAGGACCTAATCAAAGATACAGAGACGAGTAGTGTCATTCCTAGACAAGGGCATTGTAAGGAAAGGGATGAGGTAGACCTGAGGCTCAAACACAGGAGAAGCCAGTAAGGAAGGGAGTGCGCCTCTGGGACTAACGCGGGGGATAATGAGAATGCGAGAGGGTGGGGCTAAATGCTCACACCCTCTTCCTCTTCCTCAAAAGAGCTCTGAGTCATCTCCTTGCCCTCCAACACCATCTCAACGGGCTCTTCTTTTTTTTTTTTTTAAGATTTTATTTATTTATCTGAGAGAATGAGAGAGAGAGAGAGAGCATGAGAGGGAAGAGGATCAGAGGGAGAAGCAGACCCCCTGCTGAGCAGGGAGTCCGATGCGGAACTCGATCCCGGGACCGCAGGATCATGACCTGAGCCGAAGGCAGTCGCTTAACCAACCGAGCCACCCAGGCGCCCTCAACGGGCTCTTCGAGCTGTTCATTTACAGATGTGTCACTGAGGCACACAAGAGTTAACGACAGGGTAGAAAACTTCAGGAACAATTGTTTTCAATTAAGTGGAAGGCAGAACATAAACAAGAATCTCAAAGTGCATTCAATTGCTAAATCTAAATAGCTAAGACTGGAAAAACAGTATCTCTTTTTTTCCCTCTGCCTGCCTTGCTTTTTTCCCTCTCTCCCCTCTCTCTCTGTTCCCAGTCATTTGTTACTTACAATATTTATTCTTCTTGCAAGCAATTATTCCTTTTCCGTTCTCTTTCTGTCTGCATGTTGATGGATACCGATTCCTTTTCCTTAATATCTAGATTTTTATTGTCTCCTCTTCCCCTAATTTCTGTCTTTTTCATATACCTTATTGAAAAACTTTTCTATATGATTCATTCATTCTCTAAGATATGATTATGGGTTCTATTATATTTTAAAAACAATAAATGGCCATTGTTACAAGTTATTGAGCATGTATGACATGCTAGTTATTTTATAAAATTGTAAACGAATCCTCACAACCTGAAGCAGGTGCAATCATCTCCAGATTAAGAAACTGAGGAACAAGCGGCTAGCAAAAGGTAGACCCTGCTCAAGGAGTAATGGACAGAGGGGCTGGGAGAGCCGCATTCCAAACCCACTGCACTCTCTACTCCCTAATCTGAAGTTTAACTCAGTCCTTAGCATCTTGCCTTTGTGGCTTCTGGTGTCCTATACAGAGTCAAAAGAACACGTATATGTAAATTGTTGCTATAGTCGGAATGTTTGTGCCTCTCCCCCTCCCCCACCCCCAGTTCATGTTTTGAAATCAGGGGCCTTCATGAATGGGATTAATGTCCCCATAAAAGGAGCCCTGAGAGCTACCTTGCCCCTTCATCATGGGAGGGAGCAGTAAGGAGACCATCAGTGGGGAAGCAGGCCTCACCAGACGCTCAATCTGCCCGCACCATGATCTTGGGCTTGCAACCTCCAGAACTGTAAGAAGCAAATTTCTCTTGTTCCTAAACCACCCATATACGCTATGTGGTTGCAGCAGCCCAAATGAACTAAGACAGTACTTAACTGCATCATGTAGTTGTAAGTTTAAAACAAAGTGGACTCTATTCCCACGCAAAAACTGGAAACAGAGATGAGAAAAGGAAAGGGTAAAACTAACTAAAGGTCAGTAAATGCTTCTCTAGTCATTCTTTTATTGCAAAAAAATACTGATGGGCCGTTTTCTTCATGGGGGGCACTGCACGCAGTGCAGGAATCTCAAGAGCACGGGCCACTGGAGCCACAGTTTCTTCACTTTGCTAACGGGGATAACCTGGCTGTGTTATCGGAAAGAGTAAATGAGAAAATGTCAGTACGCTGGGCGGGGTGAGGTCTGGTGCCCTGTCTTATTTTTCTTTTCACTCCTCTTTACATGAGCTCCTTCTCTGCCTCTGTACCTTTCAGGCTCTCTCCGCGTCTTTGATGACCTCAAGCTGCCCTTCCTTCCCGATGCTTCTAAGTACATGATTTTGAGAGCTCCATGGGTTTCTCCACCAGCAGTCCTCCAAAACCTCAGCATTCTGGGGCTTTGCCACCATTGGGGACCCACCAGGCTTACATTTGGTAAGAGTATACCTTTAAAAGCACAAGGCAAACCATAAACATATCACAGGCTTAAGAGTCCAAGGAGGTTCAAATCCTTCCTCTGCCAACTTGCTGGGCCTTCAGTATTGTCACGTACACTCTTGACACCTTAAACCCCACGTCTGTAAAATAGGGACAACATTATTTCTGCACAGTGTTGCGTTACTGAAACAACAAAAGATACACAAAAATACCCAGCATTGGTGCAGAGACACAATTGTTGAACACTGAGCTTTAATAATAGCACTAGCATTAATGAGCACAGACGTGCCCAGCATGACACCAGACACTTTCCTTCATGTAAATTCTCAAAACACTGGAGTCAGGTCATTACCATATTACTTCAATTGATTTAATCAACTAATATTGTGAAACATCTTATAATCATTGTGTATTTTATAGTAATAGTATTAATAGTATTCTTTTTTTTTAAGAGTTATGATAAAATATGGTAGGTGCTATGGTTTGAATGTTCGTGCCCTCCCCAAATCCATATGATGAAATCCTAACACCTAAGGTGATGGTAATAAAAAAAGGGGAGGGGGAGTGAGTCCCAACTTTCAGTGTATTTGATACATATTTTATATATCAATAAACCTACCAATAGAGCACATGTGGATGGAAAATATCTCTGTTAATCTCTTATACTGATTAAGAGACAGTAGGGGTGCCTTGGTTCAAATGCTGCCTCTAGTATTACCTGGCACTGAAATCTTGGGGAATTTACCTTACAGCTTGACTTCGCTTTCCTCATCTGTAAAATAGAGACAGTCAGGTAACCTCCCCACTTGGGTTTTGTGGGGCTTTAAATGAAAATTCCATGAGAATTTCTCAGGACACAAAAGTCCTAAGTAAATGCTTGTGTTATTGTTATATTTGATGAATTCATCATGGAAACATGGTATTTCATAGAGAATTCAGGCAAGATGCCTTTCTCTTTTTATTCCTTTCTAATTTTTACATCTTAAATTTTACATGTTGAGTTCAGTTAAATAATTGTTGGATAATTACTTGTTTACTATAATTTTCCTGATATCTTTTCTACAAACTATCTGAAAATATTTTAAGACATTTATTCTTTCACATTTTATCAAGTATATATTCCTTCATAATGTACTCATTAAGGAAAATATAAAATAGAAATTAAGCCTGTTGCCCAACCACCCCCCAAAAAAAGGCTGCAAGAGTCCAAAAAGCTAAAACATCTATTATTAACATACCTTGTTCGGTTTTCTTTTTTCTTTTTTTTCCCCCCCTCTCGAGACAGTGTGTGTGTGGAGTGGGGAGGGGCAGAGGGAGAGAGAGAATCCCAAGCAGGTCCACGCCCAGAACAGAGCCTGACATGGGGCTTGATCTCACAACCCTGAGATCATAACCTGAAGCAAAATCAAGAGTTGGATGCTTAACTGACTGAGCCACCAAGGCGCCCTTGCTTTGCATTTCTAATGATGTAGTTATTTTGTAAAATTTAATCACTCTTCCTGTACAATAACATAGGCAGCTGTCTCTGTTATTAGGATGTTAAATATTTCATCAAATGGAAATAACACTAAATTATTTAATCATTTCCCTTTTTCAAGCATTTAGATGCTTTTCCATTTTTGACCTGTGCTCCAATTACTACCTTTTGTTGATAATCTTAAACATAGAAAAAATATTTTCTTAACATATATTTTCATGAGAATTACTGAGAATAAATGCTAGAGTAACTTAAGGGCATATGTTTTTATTTGAAGGTGAATTTCTTTATTTCTAATGAAATTCTATATTTACCTATCTTTTAAAATCTGTTATACTTCCTCTTTGCGGAATTATTTGTTCATATCCCTTGGTCTTTATATTCTGTTTTCCTTGTAGTTTTACAACTTCTCATGTCTTAAGTAGACATGTTTTATCTTGTGATTTAATGGAAATTATTTCCTATCACTTAACTGTTTGTCTTTTAACTGTATTTCTTTTGGAAATACATTAATCCTTTAATTTTTCCTTTATTCTTTGCTTACAAGCTTAAAGAATCTCTTTCCTGGTTTTCCCTTTCTAGTCACGATAAAGTTTTAATTCTAAAAGGCTTGCAAAAATATCTTACATAAAATACACACAGGTGTGAAGATTAAAAAGATTCAATATTAACCTATTAGACACCTTGTAATAACGGCAAATTTAAAAATAAAAAATCATGGGGCACCTGGGTGGCTCAGTCGTTAAGCGTCTGCCTTTGGCTCAGGTCATGATCCCAGGGTCCTGGGATCGAGTGCCACATCGGGCTCCCTGCTCTGCGGGAAGCCTGCTTCTCCCTCTCCCACTCCCCCTGTTTGTGTTCCCTCTCACTGTGTCTCTCTCTGTCAAATAAATAAATAAAATCTTAAAAAAATATATAATAAAATAAAAAATCATAGGTAAGAAATGAAACAGTTTGGAATGACATTTAGAAATAGCATGTTCTCGGGGTGCCCGGGTGGCTCAGTCAGTTAAGTGTCTGCCTTCGGCTCAGGTCAGGATTCCAGGGTCCTGGGATCGAGCCCCGCATCGGGCTCCCTGGTTGGCAGGAAGCTTCTCCCTCTCCCACTCCCCCTGCTTGTGTTTCCTCTCTCGCTGTGTCTCTCTCTGTCAAATTAATAAATAAAATCTTAAGAAAAAAAAGAAAAGAAATATCATGTTCTAATTATACATCTGTCAACTGTGCTGTCTTTGGAGCAATAAAGGGACACAAATACTGATATTTTAATAAAATATTTTGGTCTTAAGCATTAAACATAATTGTATCTCAATGAAATTTTGCAAAACCCAAAAATGTATTTTCATTTTAAATCAAGGAAATACCATTATTTAGTTCATTATTTAATTTTTTTAATTACTCTTGGAGTTTATGAAGTGATTAAAATAAAATGTTACAACACAATCAACCCCAGTTCATTGCCATCTTCTGACTAGCTTTCATTATGATAATAAAAAAATAACTACAGACCTCTTACCAATTTGACCTATCACATGTTTTTAACTTCCCCTTTCAGTGTTCACTGACGAAATATCGAATATAACATTTTAACAATTTCTACCCAGACCTACTTTGACCTACTTTATTTTTGTTTTTATGAGTAGTAAAATAAATTTTACTATTTATTTGAGAGAGAGCATGAGCGGGAGGGGCAGAGGGAGAGGGAGAAAGAATCTCAAGCAGACTCTGCTGAGTGTGGGGCCTGATGCAGGGCTTGATCTCACGGCCCTTGAGATCAGGACCTGAGCTGAAATCAAGAGTTGGATGCTTAACTGCCTGTGCCACCCAGGCACCCCAAGACCTACTTTTTAAAATGAAATTTAAGAGCATCCTGCATACAGACTATAATATTAATAATAGGAAGTCCTGGACTTAGAAGTTGAAAGACCTGGACTTTTCAAGTTCTTTTCCCACTATGTATGTTGAAAGTTTCTGATCCAGAGAATCACTTGGAAATTCTGAACTTCCATTATTTCAGTCAAATGGAGTTGAGCTCTATTCCTACTTCACAGGAGTTACATAGTGATCGAGAAAGATCAGGATAAATGTAGTAACACATTTTCAGATTTGTAAAATTGGTAAGTACAGCCAAATAATAATCCAGATAATTACAATTTTAAAAAGTCTACACTTCTCCATGGGTTCAAGAGGAAGAAGGACAAAATGACGGCTCCTTTACATTAGAAATGATTTCATGGTTGTCTGGATCAGTCCTCTTCCATTCCCAGTGCTTGAATTCTTTCTAGCATCCTTATAAACCCACAGCTGAAAAATCTTCAATGGGCATTCATTTCATAAGCTGGCAGTTCTCATAAATTGTTATGTTCCTCCTATGGAACCAGAATATATCTTTTCAGAGTTTCTAGCTATGGTCCTAGTTCTGCCCTTGAACTCTCCTCCAGACATATGCTGTGCCTTCTGCATCAAGCACTTTCTCTGCTTTATTGTTCTCCAATGTATCCCCTCATATCTATAATTTTTTCTGGTGAACTACTATTTACTCAAATATAATTTATGTGTAAGTTCATCAGGCATAGTTCTCCTGCACCCCAGCCCCCCAAATCAAGGCCCCTTCATTATACTCCTTTATAAAATCAATTGTAACTAAAATTAAATGATCATTTTTACAACATGTGCCTCCCTCACCAGTTTGGAAGCTGAACTACAGCCTGTCTTGTTCCCTGTTGTCTCCCTACAACTAGCTTGATAAATACTGAGTGGGACAAAGAAGTTCAGGACTCGTCACTATACAGCTGAACCTCTGGAATGAACAACTTCACCCAGAGAGTGTAACTGTAATAAAGAAAATGAGGCTAAAGGCGTAACTCTTAAAAACATACAGTTAGAGGTTGATAGGAAAAGAAGAAAACATCCAAGGTCTACATAAAAGTGTACTTCTCAAAAGCATTTATCACAATCTGCTTACTTTTCACTTTTTATGCTTTTGTCCTTAATAACTAATGAATTCCCATCTGTCCAGATTTATACATAGTACGTGTCTCCTAACAAATGCATATTGACTTAAGTTGTTTCAATTTACATAAATTTTACTACTATGCACATAAGGAAAAAATTATAATATACTCTGACAAAATGGTTTTCCTACTGGGGAGCCTGGGTGGCTCAGTCATTAAGCGTCTGCCTTTGGCTCGGGTCACGATCCCAGGGTCCTGGGATCGAGCCCCACATTGGGCTCCCTGCTCCACGAGAAGCCTGCTTCTCCCTTTCCCACTCCCCCTGCCTGTGCTCCTATTCTTGCTCTCTCTCTGTCAAATAAATAAATAAAATCTTTAAAAAAAAGATTGGTTTTCCCACTAATTCTTAAAAAAAAAGAGAGAGAGAGACTTCCTGTCTTGACTTTTATTCTTTTGGCAGAAGCTTTCCACTGGAGCCATTGGGAAAACCATGGAGAATCCCTTGAATTACAGGCCCACATGACACATCAAGGCACCAAATTCTCATCATCAACATTTATAGAGTAAATTCCATAAAGACTTCACATGATTTGTTTCATACAGACATGAGATACACTGGAAGCTTGAGGACATATGAATGTAACATAATATTACTGATACCATAGTCTGAAACCTGTTTACTACAAATTCTTTAAAATTTTTGATGCAAGATCAGTGAGAAACTGAGTATATATTAGCAACAACATGAAATCTTAATATACAAAAACATTTTGAAAGTCCACATCAACTCTTTCACACTTTATAGATAAGGAATCTTAATCCCAGAGAATATAGGTACCAGAAAGCCCTACATTTTAACAAACTAACTGAACCAGTTCTATTTAGCTTTCTTTGTTGCAAGCCAACCTGAAGAAAAAAAGACAATCTTCCACACGTCCCTTCCTCAAAAAACAAAAACAAAAAAAACTAGTGGATTAAAAATACAAGTAACTGAGAGTACTTTTTTTAAAAAAAGATTTTATTTATTTGTCAGAGAGAGAGAAAGCTTGCGTGCGGGAGCGTACGAGCAGGGAGAACAGCAGAGGGAGAAGCAGGCTTCCTGCTGAGCTGGGAGTCCTATGCGGGACTCGATCCCAGGACCCTGGGATCATGACCTGGGCTGAAGGCAGATGCTTAACCGACTGAGCCACCCAGACGTCCCAACTGAGAGTGCTTTTAAACACTGCCTTCTAATAGTCATTGTAGTCAATATAAATTTTATACTTCCCTCTGTCTAGTCCCAAATGGATGGTATTTTCGAAGTCTTGTGTATTATTAACAAGCAAATCAAAAGCACATCAACACCCAGGAGAGTGAATTTCCAATAGAACAAAACTCACCCACGCTGGCATTTTCATGGGCACTTGCAAAAGTATTGGGAAAAAAAAGACACAAAACAACATGAATATTTTACTTAAACATTTGTTTTTAAGCTGAGGAAGTATTATTATTCATTCAATTGTGGGTATAAATATCCTAAGAATATCCATAACTAGTAAGATGACGGAGAACTGATAGGAATCATATTATGTATCTTCTTGGACAAGAAGTAGTAAAAATGCTAATGGAACAACCTTTTAGTCTATTTTGGAACTTACATTCAATTCTAAAATGGAGAACATCTCTAACTGAGCTCAACCAACATTTACTGCACATTACCATGAGTAGGACGATATGCTAGATATTGATGGTACAAAAATGGAAATCAGGTCTCTCCGTTCTCACTTACCTTAGAATTTTCTAAAGAAGGTAAGTATATGCTTTCAATATAAAAATTTACATTCCCACAACTAAGTCTAAATTATCTTCTCTTGACTAAAACATAGCAAGAGTTCCCCTAGACCTTTCCCTAATCCTGTCTTCTCCACACGGTCCCTTCCTTTGCCCTAGGAAGAAAATGCAAACTCCTGAGCTTGGTCGATAAAACCCCACGGGCTCTGCTCTGCTTTCTCTCCAGTCTCATCTCCTCCCACTTTCCCATCTTGTTCAATATAATCCAGTCACATTTGCCTTCTTTCTCTGCTGTGATCACAAGCTTGCTCTTGCCTTCGGCCTCTGAACTTCGTCTTTTCTATCTGAAATACTCTTACCTTGCTCTTCAAACAGCTGGTTCACACTTACAGATTTCAAGTATCACCTCTTTATAAATGTTCTCCTTGCTACTTGCTGTCAAGAAGCACCCCACTTCCCACCACATCACCTTTTTAAAATGGCATCGCCCTATTTATTCCGTACATAGCACTACTCACTTTCTGAAAAAAGAACAGTACCTTGCACCATCAGACACACTGTATACACATTAAAATGAAATAAAAATCCTTCCCTAAACTTTTTGAAGCTGAATTATGATTATACGCATTTGACATTCTAAAACTGCATAGAAGCACTTACTAATCAAAAGTATCTACCTACTTACCTACCTGCATATCTGCTTGGGTATCTCCCCATGTTGTGGATGGGGAGATGGAACATACATTAGAGAAGAAAAGTCAATGGCAGTTCTCAAGGGACCCAAAGGTTAGTTACTTTTTTTTTTTTTTAAGATTTTATTTATTTATTTGACAGAGCTAACTTGGAGAAGCCAATTTCATTTCTCCAGGCTTCAGTCAACTTATTTGTACTTGTACTTGTACTTATTTGTTTATAAGTACAAACAGGATTATATCAGACCATTTAAAAGAACTTTCCAGTTCTAAAATTCAGTTATTGGAAGTAGATTTCCCCCAAATTAAAGGTACATTTTTTATAACATGAGCACAGTCAGACAGGAATATCAAGCACTCAGTCATGGGCTTCCTGTCCATTTGTAGATTATTTTGTCTTACCTACTACTTCTTGATGCTTCATCTTGAGTCTTTTTTATTTCCCATTCCAGAACGAGAAAAAGTATTGAAACTATTTCATAAAATTATAGGGAATTATGTAGTCATTCCTCCCACTGAAAATACATGTACTTTTCATAGTGTCTGTGTGCTAAAAACTTTAAAATAATCCAGGAGTGCTAAGAAGAAACTGTTTTTACACATACAGTTACAGAATGTGTATTATCACTATTATCAAATAACCTATACAGTAAAGGATTTGTTGTACTTTCCGATAAAACTAAACCCCAAAATTTCTCTCTACCACCAACACTGGAAAAAAAAAATCGGGAGGATAATGTCATATAAAAAAATAATAAATAAAACAATAGAAATGGGTAAAGACAGACAAGTCAGAATAATGAGACAAACTCTTAAAATGAACACAAAGGTGCTTTTTCTCCCATCGCAATTCAAATGAAGCAACAATGAAATGTAAAGGAATCAACTGTGAAAAACCTAAAGCATATCATAAAATTATGGGAACAATATTAGAAGATGTATTAAGTAAAATTAGTTTGAGGTAAAGGAAATGTAGAAGGCAAACAGGGAAAAAAAATTCTACTTCAAAAGATGCAATAAGAAGAAGAGGTTCTTTAGCACTCAGGGAAAATAATCATGGACCTACTTTAATGCACAGTAGGGGTGCCCAAAATAGTATGCATGAGAAAATCTAATTTAAAATATTTCATATGAGAAATCCTGTAAAAATAAAATAAATTCTGCAGCAAACTTAAATTAGTTGACTGCCAACTTAACAGGCAATAACACTGCATTGTGAAACAAAATCCGGACTAGTTATGCAATAGCCAGTGTGAAATTATAGGCTGCGTTATGCTGGAAAGATAAAGCATTACGACCCGAGATTTATAAACATATATGCAAAATGTAAATAAACAAATGGACTTGTGGTTGGTAAAGTGTATCCTCCATTTTACTTTTTCCATTTTTTTCACACTCACAGCCTGTCACTGAATTTTGTTTTACCAGTTGTAAAATGGAAGAAAGACTTAACTTTAAGAAGGATATTAGTGGACTCTGAAAAACAAACTGAGGGTTCTAGAGGGGAGGGGGGTGGGGGGATGGGTTAGCCTGGTGGTGGGTATTAAAGAGGGCACGTTCTGCATGGAGCACTGGGTGTTATGCACAAACAGTGAATCATGGAACACTACATCAAAAACTAATGATGTAATGTATGGTGATTAACATAACATATTAATAAAAAAATTAAAATAAATAAAATAAAAAAAGGATATTAGTTTTATTTCTTCAAGATTTAACCACCATCCATCTTTCAGTTTACTATGTGATAATAACACATCAAAGCCAAGAGTGGTCAAAACATCATTTCCCCTCCCCCCCCAAGAGGATCAGGAAAATTAAATGCTTTTTGGTTCCTTGAAAGCCATGCCAACTACAAATCTGATAGAAATAAGTACATCTTACCCAACACCAAACCAGCTATATACTTCACCTCACTTAACATATGACTCATTACTAATGATAGAGTAGAGTGTGACACAGAGTTGTTATGTAAGTTCATTCTGGACTGATTAAGGCCAAGGCTAACCTGAATGAGAAATACATCTTTTACACAATTTATGGTTTATCCTTGACCCTAATCTCAGGTATCTAGGGGCCTGGGGACATTTCTGTTTTCCAGAAAGCAAGATTCTGTAGTCAAAATGTAAACCTCCAAACCTTCAAAATTATATGGTCAATGAACAATATATTATCATTTACAAATACAAGAGAGCAAATATTCTGGTTCCATACCAGGCATCAGGCAAGGAGCAGGATGCTTTCCTGATGAGACCTTATTTACATCTCACATTGGACTTGAAAGAAACAACCGTGAAAATGGCTCTCCCCACCGAAGTCCTATGAAAATTACTAATGGAAACTATAATGCATAGCCCTCGATAACATGGCTGCTTTGAATGGGGCGAAAACTGCAACAATGAAGTCCATGCCCTCTCAAAATACTCTTTGCCAGCAAATCCTAAATCTCATAGCAACATTAACAGTAAATGTGGGGGACGTGGAAAAAACTATCAACCACTCACCATAATGCATGTAACAGTTTCCTTTGGTGGGATCCAGCTCAATAGCCTTCAAGAAGAACTTTTCAGCCTCACTCTTACGACCCTTGAAAAACAGAGAAAATGGATGATTCAGCAGTAGATCATGAAGGATTCTTTACCTCCTGGGCCCAAATGAAGTAAGTAGACTGATGTCTACTTAGCAATCATCACACACACAAAAAAGTGTTTTGTTTTTGTCTAAACAAGGATGACCAAGGAGAGTATGCTGAGAGACAAGACTGAAGTCAGAATCCTGGGAAACACCAAGATTAGAAGAAAAGACAGTGAGAGTGAGTTCATCAGAGAGATCGGAGAAGAGGCCAGGAAGGCAAGAGAAAAAAAAGGGAAAAAAGGGTTTCACGAAAACCAAAAGGATGAGATAGTTTTAAGGAATGGTGGAAAACACCATTTTCATTTTCTATTTTGTTTTCTCCCTTCCATTTGTTTCCTCTTCATTTATTCTTCCTTGTCAAGAATTTGGAGCATTTTGGCTTTTAAGATGATTTTGTCCTAATGGCTCCCACTTTACATATGAAGACACTAGGTCACAGTCTGTTGAATACCAAACGCAACGACTGCTTATCTTTGCTGATGCCGTTAGGGACTAAAATACTCCTAAACCAGGATTTAATCTAAAGTTACCGCTTCTTCCTAGCTACAGTTTTAATTTTAAGTAAACATTACCATCATCCCCAGAAGAAAATAAGCAAAAAGTAGGGGAAAAGGCTTGTAGGCAACTGACTTTTCATGAAACAACATGAGTCCTGCCAGATCCTAAAACTATGTTCTTTACTGTGTTATAGCTTCTGAACTAAAATTGCCTACAGAGTAACACAAAGGGGTGGCTTGAGGTAGGAGAAGAGCCCCAAGAAGGACCTTCCTGAGGCAAGTCTGTCTTGCCCTACAAGGCTGGAAAGAAGAGCTATGTTGTCTGAGTGGCAGCGAGGCACTGGGTGGTGGACGTGTCCAGAAGTCATGGGCTAGAGTAAAGAGAACTCATCTTATCTCCTTGTTCCTTCTAATTTATACACTATCTATCATGGGAACTTCAAGCAATGTTTTTCTCTTTCTTCAGATATATTTTTTAAACACTGTTACAGAGATAAATCTTGCAAAGGTAGAGGTAGGTGATTAACCTAATATTCTACATCCCACCATTCAACTTTGACTCATTTCTCCATCTACCCCTTCCCTATTGTTCATTCACTCATTTAAAAAATTCACTGTCGCTACATCCTTTATTTGCCATTACTCTCCCCAGTAGGACCCAGCCTACATACAGCTTCCACCGTCTGTAATAGACGGCAGACAACAGACATCTTCATTTCTTCTTTCATTTTATTAATACTTCACCAGTCAGTAACTTCTCTTGAACTCACAAGTCTCACTAAATACCCAATAATTAAAATTTTAATTGCCTGCCATGCTTCTCATAACATTTTAACTTCAGAGGAAAAAAAAGGAAAGCACAGGCACAATGCTCCCCACACGTACCATACTTTCATGAAGTTAGTAAGACTTAGCAAGAATCTTACGAAGTTAGAATTAAAGTAATTAAATAACTGTAGTGAATCAGGCAGTATAATGTGTAAGTTCATATCATGGATTCTAGGCAGACAGAACAGCTTCCCCACTGGCACAGCCATGTGACCCTTAGAAAATTATATCATCTCGTAGCTGTAATGTTCTCTATGATAAAAATGAAGATTGGTGGAGCACGGGGAATTTCTAGGGCAGTGAAACTATTCTCTAGGATACAGTAATAGTGGATACGTGTCATTATATATTTGTCAAAACTCACAGACAACACTAATGCAGGTTGATAATAATAGGGAAACTGTGTAGGGTGGTAGGAGGGTAAGGGAGTATATGAGACATTTTAGCTCAATTTTTTAAAAATATTTTATTTATTTATTTGGTTGGGGGGGGAAGCACAGTGGGGGAAAGGGCAGAGGGAGAGAGAGAGAGAGAGAGAGAATCCCAAGCAGACTCTGCGCCGCTCAAAGAGCCTGACCCCATGACCCTGAGATCATAATCCGAGCCAAAATCAAGAGTCAGATGCCCAACTGATTGAGCCACCCAGGCACCCCTCAATTCTTTTTTATAAACCTAAAACTGCTCTAAAGATAAAGTATATTAATTTTAAAAAGAAGATATCAAATCTATTTCATAAAATTAGATTATCTGAGGCAGAAACATAAAAAGTAGTTATAGTACCTAGATATATTGTAAGTTTTAATGAATGCTAACTATCACACACACACACACACACAGTATGCAATAGAATGCAGAATTTTGAATGTCAAAGAATACGTTTTGTTATATACACGGTCTCAGAAACATGTGGTCAGCCTTTAAATCATTAGAAAATGATGTACAAAGAACTTGCAGAGGATAAGATGCAAAATGAAAACTATCATTGTAAAGAGTCTGTACAAATGTTATATATAAAGATACAAAGGGTCTGTGAACCTTCTTCCACTTAAGTTTTTCAGGGTAGAGAAGAAACTAGCTCATTTATCAATGTCACAGTAAATGGGGTTATAAAATGCTTGTGTGTAGTCCATTGGCAAAACAATAGTATGTAGCGTTAAAAACATGCACCAGATCTCAAAGGGCAGTGGTCTCTGGTTGCTCAGTGGACCAAGTTATTAAAGGCAATGAGTCCCAACATCTCCTAGATGCAAAATAAACACATCAAAGTCCAGAACATTCTTTCTAAGAAGGGAGTACCAAACCATCATGCAAAAACCTATCTTTCTGCTTTGATCACCATTTATTTAGTCAAGTGCCAAATAATGAGGAGGAAAATAAAATCCTCACAAGAGTATATAAAATCAAGAGTCAACCAAATGCATAAACCAACCACACACATATATTACTGGATCTTAGGAAGAAATATGGTGCCTGGGAGGTTAATACTATGCTAAATCCAATTTACCCTTTCAACTATTATTGTTTTGGAAAGATGGCAGTTAAAGTAGAGAAGACAAAGTCATTTCTCAGCAGGTTTTTCTTGGTGCTTTTAGATTTTGTCAGCATTTTCTACAAGGAAGCATTATGGAGTAGCCACTGGTTGTACAAACTCCTCACATCAAGCACCATTACTCATTCTGTATATTGGCTGATGTCTGAACATGTGTGGTGGTTCGGAAAACCAAGTAAAAGGGACTGTGGTCAGCTGTGACAAATATGGGAAATGTGAGTTGGGAGGCTCAGTTTCTACCACCATCTCTGTGACTTGTTTATGTGCTTGTTCCTTGGATTTTGTTGGTTAAAAATTATTTACTGAAGGCCTACTGTTCGCCTTGCACAGCTCTAAGTAACGGGGATGGAACTGTGAACAACACAGCATGCTTGGCCTCGAGTCCTAGTTGCAAGAGGCACATAACGAACACATAACCCAAAAAACGGGGGAATTAGTTACAGAGCACTGTGGGCAAACAACTTCTCCAATTCTCATTGAAAGAACTGGCCCAGAGACAACAAGCCTGTGCTTGAATCTTGCTGACTCTACTTATTTAACTGTGTGAGTGACTTTGAGTATCTTTAGGAACACATCTGAATCTCTTTTTCCTCGTTTGGGAAAGTAAATATAATTAATACCAATTTTGGAGGGCTGCTAAAAAAAAATCACAAATCATATGGAAATAACTAGCTTCAGATCTGTCATATAAAACTCTTGACATTCTTTAATATTTTATCCTTCTATCTTTTCAAAAGAATCCTTCCCTCCATCTTCAATGCCACTATTTGGTTTCTAATTACCAAAATCTAAAAATCATTTTCCAAATGTCCTGTCATGATAGCAACTAAACATTTTTTTAAAAAAAATTGTATTTGTCTGTCTGAGAGAGAGAGAGAGAGAGAGAACACAAGCAGGGGGAGCGGCAGGCAGAGGGAGAAGCAGGCTCTCTCCACTGAGCAAGGAGCCCGATGCGGGACTCGATCCCAGGACCCTGGGATCATGACCTGAGCCGAAGGCAGGTGCTTGATGGACTGAGCCACGCAGGTGTCCCTAGAAACTAAGTTTCCCAATTTTTCTATAAAATGCTTCTCATTCTTAACACTTTCCCCTGCCTTAACTAAAAGCCCCTCTCATTTCACATCTAAAGGGTGACAGCTGATTTCAAATGTCCTGACTCAATAAACCTCATTTCATCAGATTAATATTCCTTAAATGAAACTGTTTTTAGGTTATACCCTTGCTCAGAAATATTTTAATAGCTCCTAGCTTCCACTCGTTCTATTCAATAACCAATTTAATTTTCAAAATCTTCCACAATCTAGCTCAAATCTTCCTGGATAAATTCCCCAACTGTATCAGGCCAATTTCCTCATCTGCCTTACCTGTAGCTCCTATGTCTTCCCTTAATTATTTCTTCCAGTCTGTAATGTTGCTCATTTTTTCACTTGTTCATATGCATTTTTTGCTTCAAGCCTTAACCGGAGCCTCAATTTTCTATAAAGCTTTCTGTGATGGCTCCAACTGCTAGTAATTTCCTTTTTCTCTTAATTGTGATGATACGATTACTTTTAAAAGAGTCCTTACTACCGTGCTAATTATACAACCTGAACTCTAAGATACTAGACCAAGTCCCTTCATATATAAAGTGCTTGGAGAGCAGATATTTAATTTGCTAAATTGCTCCCATAAGACTTTACCTGTCCTTCAACAATCATCCAAGTATTGTGTAAATATAACCAGCCAGAAAATAAATAGGCTATCACTATTGTCTTTATATAACTCAACAGCTTATAGTTACTTCTTAGTTATTTAGTTCACATGTTCATTCTCATATTGAGAATTAACCAGTTGGACCGTGAACAGCACAGTGGGATCTGGGAGCAGTGGCTGTGGGATCGGGGAGAGTGAGCAGGATGAGAAGAGAGAATGGACATTTCCCTGGACAAGGGCTGCACCTGTATCCAGGGATTAGGGATTTGAGATTATCAATATCCTTACATTATATTTGCATTAGTATATTACTTGTAACACTACACTGAGTATTAAAAACATAGATACCAGATAGTATTATTTAAACTCATGGAAAAATCATTCTTAGGACTAGGCCTTGTCAAGTCCTCCCTCTTCTGACTAGAAGCAATAAAACCTACACATGTTAGGTAAATAGTAAAGTTTATATAGCCTGTTCCATAGTGTGGGAGTCACTTTTGGCTTATTTTGTTTTCTAATTAAACTGGATGCTACCACCACTGTTCAGAAACCGGTGCCCACCCAGGTGGGTGTAACAAGGCAAGCAGCACCTCTTCTGATGGCTGATTAACACTTTTCCCAACTACAAAATATACAGACGGAGAGGGAAAGAGAGAATCTTAAGCAGGCTCCATGCCCAGCGCAGAGCCCAACGTGAGGCTTGATCCCACAACCCTGAGATCAAGAACTGAGCCAAAATCAAGAATTAAGACACTTGGTCGCTTGAGCCACCCAGGAGCCCCTATACATATATATTTTTATACAAAAGTACATACACTCCCCCCAAACATTCCTAACTCCCACTTAAAGCACTCAGGAATACTAAGTATACGAGAGAATTACACTGGGGGTGCCTGGGTGGCTCATTTGCTTAAGTGTCTGCCTTGGGCTCATGTTGTGACCCCTGCATCAGGCTCCCTGCTCAGCGGGGAGTCTGCTTCTCCCTCTGCCCCTCACGCCACTCTGCTCTCTCTCTCCTTCACTCTCGCTTTCTCAAATGAATAAATACAATCTTTTAAAAAGGGAGAGAGAATGACACTATTAGGCTTTAGCTTGAATTGTTATAGTTGAAAAAGTAAACCATACCACAGATTTTGTACATACTTTTTAGTAATAAATTAGTCATTATATCAACCACCCCCCATAAAGTGTGTCTTGATCCCATAGCTCAGAACTGCTGTTTTACTGAATGACACCAGAAAACATCAAGATTTGGCATGACTGCATTGCATTATATATATATTTTTTAAATTTATATTTATATATGAATGTAATTAGTTTATTAGTCTTGTCCTATGAACTAAATTGCTCCCATAAGACTTTACCTGTCCTTCAACAGTCATTCAAGTATTGTGTAAATATAACCAGTCAAAAAATAAATAGGCTATCACTATTGTCTTTACATAACTTAATAGCTTATAGTTACTTCTTCGTTATTTAGTTCACATGTTCACACATTTTCAGTAAAGTACAGAGCTGTGAACAAAGTAGTTAATTTCTCCACTTCACATCTGGAAACTTAACGTGAACTATTGTCTATAAAACCATAAAAACAGTTCCTCAGAACAAGTCTAAGTTGTAACCAAGTATTTATATTGTAACCAGGGACTACCTGGGTCTTCAGTGTTGGTTGGCCTACCAATGAGAATAACACAAAGAACAAACCAGACAATTTCTCTTCGGTGTCCCTGCTCCTTATTTAGAGGCTGCTGTTAAGTTTAGCACAGAAGCCTCCTGCAGTTGTGTATCTAGAGGCCACTTCCGTACATTTTAGTGTTTACTCTTGGAGGATGTTTGACAATTATGGATGGTGGTCATTTTCCACAACCAATGAAATTCACATCTTCATTTCACATGCAAGTGTCTATCAATATGGACAATATATAAGAAAGGGAAGCAGCCATACAACAGGTCCAAAACCTTAAGTATAGTTTGGTAAATGTGTTGTTTAAACATGGATTGTGGTTTAATGAGTGCAAAGGAAGGAAAAGCAACTGAAAAGACACTCTTGAAAAATTAATTTGTGAAGACCACCACTTATGGAAAGGGCATTATTTGATAGTCTATTTTAACATCATCTTGTTTATGTATGAAGTGCCTTTAGGAAATAAAGGTATTTCCTTCTCAAAAGACAAAAAAACAAATCATTTTAGAAAAGCCTAACAATTCAAGTAATTTTTACAAACCAAGATGATTTATATCAAACCATTTAATTTTCATACCCCTCAAGTCATTATATATTATCATCCAGAGCTAACTTTAATTAGAGGCAAAGTAGAAGGATAGGGCCAGTAGTAACTTTCGTGGTGAAATATTTCATCTTCATACCACTAAAATACTTGCCCATGAAAATATCAGATACCTAAAATCTGACCACGACATTTTTTTTTTTAGGGATGGAATAATATTTCTTCTAGAAAGCTTTAAAATATGATCGAATAAGATACAAAAATGAATGTGGCTGAATAGCTTACTGATACTAGTTTATGTTCTCCCTCCCTAAATTGTCCTCCCAGTCCCCCTTTCTATAAATTCCAGGCCTTTTGTGACCTCTTTTTCTAAGCATCCTAAAGCAGAAACTGCCTGAATAATACTTGGAATATTTTGTATAAGGCTTAAACTCATTGGAAAATTATATCAAATAACACTGAGGTAAGCTATCCATGACAGGGAGTGCCTCACAATGTTCAGGGGCAGCATTTGGAGTGGGTGTTAAGAACACCACAGGCAGAGATGCTATGTGGTTTGCCTAAGCAAGGCTGGATCCCAGAACTCCCAACCTGAGCAAAGCTTCCCTGAAACCCAATGCCAGGTCCTCCTGCAGAGTCATCAGACTTCAAGGTAAAGGCATCGGTTCAGGCCAACTTGACCAGGGCAGCCTGTTTCCCAGCGTTTTTGAACACCGCTGTGCCTCTCAGATTTAGGAGAACCTTTGGAAGAAAAGCAGACCACAGAACTGGCTGAAATTAAAGGGCTGACCCTGGGGGATAAAAGACTGCAACAGAGTGAATTTCCTTCCAGAAAGATAAAGAAGTGGATTGCCCACAAAAAGCTGAGTTTCTGGCCTGAAAGTGAGAGGCACAAATAAGCAGTTTGCAAACACCAAAAAATAATGGCTAAAATCCCCATAAAAACATGTTAAACTTACTCAATATTCAATTTACCTAAAATGCAAATTAACACACTGAAATGTTATTATTCATCTATCCATGAAATTCCACCAAAATAAAAGAACTCAATATTGCCGAGGGTTCATAAAAACAGGCACTCATACAACAAATAGCAAAAGTATAGTAAAAATGTGGTAATATCTTCCTGAGGAGCAATACAATATGTATCAAAAGCCTTTAAATCATAGATCTACTTTGGCCAAACAATTCTCATTCTAGGCATTGGTTCTAAGGAAATATCTGGAAATACCAAGAAGTGGCTATTCATTTTCATTGTAGTACTGTTTATACAAACTCAATGTCCATCATCATGGACTTGGTTAAGCAGATATCATTTCAATGAAATGCTATGTAGCTATTAAAATAATTTTGTAAAAAATTATGTAATTCCCAGAGAGAATCACAGGAAATGAGCATGAGAGACAGGAAGGACCAGACTGCGTAGGACGTAGGACACACTGTACGGAATTTGGAACTCATTTTTCTTTTTCGGTAGTGAAAATCACAGCTTTGATACTGAATACCACATGCTGCCTTGATTTCTATCATTGCCTTGGTGTTAACTAGCAAAGGGTCGTACCAACTGTGAGGACTTCAAAAAATATGGAACAGCTCATGAGTGTGTAATCCTTGCATCGAGGCCATTTAATCCTTTCTGTATCAGTTCAATTTCAGTACACGTGATGCTGAAACAAGCACTGGAATTTCTTTTGACTAAGAAGAACACCATGGATGATTCTACATAAAGGTATAATATAATCAAACTTAGATTTTTACGAAAACACTTCACATTTTGGGTGGAAAAGTGTTGCAGGCACAGAAGAGCAAACAGGGAGACCACTTAGAAGGTTACCCCGTGACAAAGACTAAGGTGAAAGCAGTGGAAGTGATAAGACGTGGTTAGATTTGGAATCGCTGGAAAATAGATGGCTGATGGATTAGGTATACGGGTAGAACAGGAAAATAGGAATCTAAGATAACTCGGCATCTGTGACTTGTGGCACCTAGGTGAAGGCAGGGTCACTTACTCAAATGGGAATGAGTAAGTGTTGGTAGGAAGGTAAATACACAGTGGGGTAATCAAGTTCTACTTGATTGAGATGTTAGGGCAAGAGAGTCTGGAGAACTAATTTAGGTAAGACTGGCCAGATAGGAGGACACAGACCAAGCACTGGCAAGGAGAGAGAACACCAGATACCTGGTACACTGCATGAGAAGAAAGTAAAAGGAGAAAATTTGCAAGAATGCCAAGAAGGGAGGAAAAAAAAAAAAACAGAAAAAGAAAAAAAGGAAAAAAACAAAAACAAAAAGAACTTTTAGATTTTAATGTTTTCAATAAAAGAGAAAATATTTATCTTACAGTAAGATATATTCTTATATATCTTATTATAACAAAAGAGAAAATATAAGAGAAAATATATATCTTACAATACCTTGCTTTTCACAAATATTTAAAATAAGAATTTTAAAATTCTAAATTATACATTGCTTTCTACACTGCTTTGATGTTATGAGTAAAAAAGTTAGATTTTAGGGTATAAATACAAACAGCTAATTTCTAAAATATTACATAACTGAAGGTGTTCAGCTTACTCAGGTTTCCTGTTATATTACAAGTGTTCATTTCCTTTCTACATCTGTTCATTTGTATATTTTCCCTTCAAGCTTAAAGAGGTCATCCACACATACTGTAATAACATTTCAGTGGGAGATAATTAATTTGATAGGATACAACCACATTGTAAGCTCCACCTGGGCAAACTGCTTCGGTTGTTACACTGCATTGTTATACTAAGCTCAATGTCAAGTTAAAATCAACATATTATCATAATTATTCTCCATCTGTAATATTGATAGTTCGTAAGAACAAAATTCAGATATTTTATTAAAATGTCTGATGAAGTTGTGGTGAAGTAAAAATTTTGTTGGAATCAAATACATAACTACATTACAGATAAATATATCTGAACATTTTACTTTAAAAATTATGCCAGTCATTTTTGGGGGCACCTGGGTGGTGCAGTCAGTTAAGCATCCGACTCTTGGTTTCTGCTCAGGTCATGATCTCAAGGTCGTGAGATGGAGCCCTGCATTGGGGTGGGGAGTCCACGCTCAGTGGGGAGTCTGCTTGGAATTCACTCTCTCTCTTTGCCCCTCCCCCCATCTCAAATAAATAAATCTTAAAAAAATAAAATTATGCCAATCATTTTAAAATATTAAAATTGGCTACTTTTAGACACTAAGAATAATGCATGTAATTTATCTTTCAATCACAAACGAAACAGAAAAATATCTGTTTTTAATTAAAATAATGAACTTTTAGCAATTCCTTAAATTTATTCATTGGTTTTCTTAATTCAACAAATATTTATCAGGTACCTATGATGTGCCTATCACTGTGTTATGCACTAGGATGAAAATGGTGAATAAAAAAAAAGTAACCTCTGCCCTTGTGAAGCTTCCAAAACAAGAGTCATCATGGGCATGACAAAAATAAGGGCTATGGAATTTCACTTAGAACAGCTGATCTAACCTAGCTGAGTACTTGGAAAAGTTTTTCAAGGGAATCGCTGCTTGCTCTAAAAATCTGAAAGGTGTGCATGATTGACTAGTTAAAGGGGAGAAAAAGTATTCTAAGTTGAGACACAGCAAAGGTAAAATCTCTGGGGCAGGAACACAAACCCACTCTGCAGAGCCTAGAATGAGAGAGACAGAGAAAGGGCAGGCCATATGAAAAGCACAGAAAAGTGGAGCACACCTGGCTTATGGGTTCCAAGAAGCAAGTTGTCATTCTCTGTTCACTCTGCGGGCAGCATGGCTAATGGGTTGGAATGGGATCAGAAGGCATGGGGGCAGATTAGCCCAGGCTTTTAAAACACAGTGATGGCACTGCTAATGGAGATAAAGAATACCGGACTGACAGGAGGGATATTTAGAAACTACAGATAAAATTACCTGATGGATAGGAAAGGGAGAGGGGTTGAGGAGGGAGATGGAGGTAACAAAGATGACCTCTAGGGTCCTGACTGTGAAATCAAAGACAAAAGAGAAAAAGCACGTAAATAATGGAGGAGGGAGACTAGGATAAGGAAGTAAGATCAGTTTTTGAAAACTGTAAAGATTGAGGTACCTTTGGAACATATGAGATGTCAAGAATGCAGTTTTTTAACAAGGCTGAACCAAAAGGCCGGAGGTAGAGTAAAACAGTCTTTCAGGAAAACAGAAATAGTCAATTACGTCAAATGCTAAAAATCATCCACCGGATTTAATGACACAGAGATTATCAGTAACCTCAGTAAGGTATGTTTTTATGGAATATTAAGTCTTGCAGCCAGAAGGAGGTGGGGGAAAGTTTGAGGGGTGGGGGGTGAGGACATGGATCCTACAGTGGCAGACAGCTCTCTCGATATGTCTCGCTGTGAAGGGGAGGGGAAGGGACAAAGGTCAGCGGCAGGGAATGAGACACACTGGGCGTTCTAAAAAAGAAAACAGAGGGGCACCTGGGTGGCTTAGTCATTAAGTGTCTGCCTTTGGCTCAGGTCGTGATCCCAGGGTCCTGGGATCGAGCCCCGCATCGGGCTCCCTGCTGCATGGGAGCCCTGCTTCTCCCTCTCCCACTCCCCTGCTTGTGTTCCTGCTCTCGCTAACTCTCTCTGTCTGTCAAATGAATAAATAAAATCTTTTAAATAAATAAAAAAGAACACAGAAATCAAAACATTAAGTCATAATTAGGCATAAAAATTAATGCCTACCTTTTTCCCTCCTTAGTTTAATTGGAAAATCAGCAGGGAAAATAACCCCCAATCAATTTTTGGATGCCTTGGAAAACTTTCGGATCGTGGCCATGGCCAAATTAAACCTGCCCAGAATTCTTTAACCTGAGTCTTTTCCTCCTGGGTGCTCTAACAATGACTTGATTCCTACTTTTGTTGTGACACTTAACATAAATACTCTAATTATCATTTGTTATCCTCTTTTCTAATTGCGAACCACTTCGGGAGAATTGTGCCATCAACACTTAGCCAAGGGCCAGATGCATAGTAGGTGGTCATAAATGCATAAAAAAATGTTAAATGTCTTGGAAAAGCAAACGCTAAAAATACATTTCTTAAATGCATATTCTCATTGGGATCGTTGCTTCAGTGATAAAAGGGCACAGCCTCCAGTGGGTGAATCTGATTAAATCATGAGGTCGGAGTGATACCCAAAACGTCACCCCTACTGTCATTATTGTCAACACCTCCATTATACTGGGGAAAAAAAGAAATCACAATTTTTATCAGCATTCTGTGGTCCATAAGATGGCACCAAAAGTTCATAAAAATTGGTTTCCAACAGGAAACCTGACTAGGATGGATAAAGTGGTCGATGTGAGTTGATCTCCATTTAGGGAATTAGGGCAACTGGAAAGCCCCTGAATCTCAGCTCATCCCAAAAAGTCCAACCATTCAGCTAGCTGTTTGTGCAGTGAGTGCTTCTTGTTTGTGTCAGGACCAACTTCATGAGCCTTGGCCGGATCACTCCATCCCAAACTCTTTAGCAAATAGCACGGGAAGCAATCTGCTCTGCTGCTTGCCCCCCCAACCCCCCTCAGGCAGCCTTGGCTCACACAGCTGAGTTGACACACTTGCTGCAGAAGCTTCAATCCCATGGGGATGGTTAGGAAAGCTGCCTTGTGAGAGTGGAAGAGCAGGAGCCTTAACCACAGCTGTTCCGCAGCTGGGTCACAAAGGAGAGCAAGAAATCCCTCGACGCCATAAAAGGTAGCAGATGATGGGAAGGCAATCCCAGTGCCTCCATTTGTCACTGGCAGGGTGCCACTGGCTCTCAAATCCAAATGCTCTCACAAGAGGATAAAGCCAGATGTAAATAATTCCCTAATTTCATACTTTTTTTGTAGAAAACTTCAGCAGTAGAAGATATAGAGAGTTATTTGATTTATTTAGGTGCAAAGTTCTTTGATGATTTAACCAGGGTACTGAACAAAACACTGGATTCAGTAACAGAAACCTGAATTCTAGTCTGGTTCTGATGATACCAAAAAAGTGAAACCAAGGAAAGCCTAATTTGAATAGGTTTCATTTTCCTCAGTTGCCGGACAAAGGACCTAGGTTAGCAAAACTCTACTGGTTACAATTCCCTGTTTAAAAAGTAGAATTCAATTCAGGGACGTAATCGTTGGTTAAAAGTTCAGATCAAAGAAAAGTCAAATTCTTAATTCATGTCATCATCTTTTGCTTCCACTGCTTTTCCGGGTACGAGAGGGAAGAGGTATTGGCCCTTTGCCCCCAGACCAGTCAGCTAACACTGGGATCGGGTATAGCAGCTGAGACTAAAAATCAACTGTAGCTTATTCCATGTACTAATGAATGAAAATAAATGGAGTTGGGATAAACGATCCATTTATCTTCTTCTGAAAGGATTTTCAAGGTAAAGATGCCTGTCAAAGGTAGACTATTCTAGAAAGGTTCTTCCACCAACCAGGCCACATGTATATTGGAAGTGTATACTATGCCTGTCAGTAATTCTGGTTTGCCTGAAATGTATACCCACTGTTCTAGAGTAAAAATAACAGCACCCCCTTCCTGGTTTGGACACAGATTCTATAGTAAACCTGATTCTTTCTTAACCTCTCACAAGTGTTCACCTAAATTAGAAGAGTCAGACCATGGCCTTCCTAACACTGCAATGTCCCACCAGATGGAACCTCTAGGCCCCATTAGCAGCAGCAGTGAGCTCTCACTGTGGCCTCGGCCTTCCATGCCTCAACATACTCCTAACAAACGAGGCATTAACAAAGATACCCTTTCACAGCACAAGACCATGGGATGTTTGTCAGGCATAATTAAGTCTCCATTCATCTCTGCTTCCCAAAACACATTTTTCAAGCAGTCTGTTGTCTCAGCACACCACAACTCTACTTTTGTAAGTTATAGAAAAAAGAACAGAAACAGGACAGAGCGGCTTGCTATGTGCCAGGCACCGTGCCAAGCGCTTCATGTGTACTGTCATACTCCCTCTGAGATAGTGTCATTATCTGTTTTATAAAATAAGAGACCGAGGCACAGAGAGGCTAAGTACATTGCCCCAGGTACAAAAGCTACATCTGGCAGGGCTGGGGTGCCGGGGTTCAAACAGAGACAGCTGGGCTGCAAATTTTGAGTCATTACATTATAATCGTGGTCTGGAAGTTTACTCCCAGGAATCATGATGCTACGGGGTCCACCCATCCATCCCTTCCTCATCGTGTATTTCCAGAGTACCTACCATAGGCCCAGCACCAGGTCAGGCACAGAATAGGGGAAGATAAAATGAGATCACTCCTGCTCTTAGAAACTGAATAATATCGTGGTGACTCTGGAAGTAGGCCCTCACCAATTGCAAGATAATACTTAAAAAGGCTCTTGTTGGACATATGCTTAGTACATAAGGAGAAAACAGAAACCAAGACATCTATTCTGCCTGCATGAGTCAGGGGAGGTCTCAAAAAGGAGGTGGCATACTTCAGCTGGCTCACAGATGGAGGAGAAGTTGGCCATAAATCAAGACAACTGACTATCTGCTCAGTCCAAGTGCTGGTGGCTTAAAAGTTCTCCTTATAAGATACAAGTTAAGAAAACTGTCTCGAAAGTCAGTCTAATGGAGAATATTTTCCCTTGCTTTCCCACCATTCAAAGGACCTGCAGCTTACAAAGGCTCATCTGATACCAACTCAAAACACATCTGTTTGATAAAATAAGGTTATTTAACAACAAAACTTAGCAAATCCCTACTTTCTGTCAGGCTAGTGATTCTTGAGCCACCTTCTGTGAATAATAATTTTCTGTGACTCACAAAAAAGGTCTGATGCAAGCAGCATTGTTTAATAAACAACACTCATTCACTTTAACCTCCAGAGCATGAAGGAGCCAGAGGTGGTACATACAAGACTACAGGGATCTTTAGAGTAGGTGGAAGGGGGAGCACAGCCCCACACATAGCAAACGGCACATGACCAGCAGAATGGTTTGTATGTATAAATGCGCATGACAAGCGTGTCCCCAGACTGGCTCATTCCCAAGTCCTAGCAGCACAGTGTGCTAGCTGACACATACACACATGGGTTCTGGCATGATTGTAAAATAAAATTCTCTTTCTTAAAGCAAGAGAATAATGTGTAAAATCAAAGGAAAATACGGGCCACTAATAGGAAAACGTGAGTACAGAGGTGACATGAAGATGGAGAATAGAATGTCTGAACGTCTTTGCCTCTAGACAGACAATTTAACAGTAGTTCAGCTCAAGGCTAAATTAGCACTGTCAACATCTCAGAGGCTCTTGACTTTGGTAGGAAAAATGTGTGGTGAAGGCTGCACAGAACTCATTAAGCATCAGCCTCCCGAACTGTCTTCATCACATTGGGAAGTTTGACATCTGAGTTGGCAGGTGTATCTGTGAGATCCAGGAGGGACTGATCGGACACACCCAATCCTAAGAGCGCTTTTAGCAAAGCAATGCAAAGGTATATAGAAGGGCAGTGTAGTCAACTTGACACCATTCCTTGTAAAACTGCTATACAGAGGAGGCTTTGCAAGAAACATACCAACCTACTTACATGCTCGAAATGGAATGCGTGTGCACTTTGGGGGTACGTGGTGCCATGCCAAGAAAACACAAACATCATACTTTGAAGACTTGGGGAAAGATATAAGCTATTAAATTACTAAATCATTTAAAGGAGTTTTTATTTTAAAATAAGCATAGATGTGTTATAGTGGACACCTGGCTGGCTCAGTCAGTAGAGCATGTGACTCTTGATCTTAAGGTCATAGAGTTCAAGCCCCACATTGGGCATGGAGCCTACTTAAAACAGAAAAAAAGAGAGAGAGAGGGAGAGAAGCACTGGCATAGAAAGAGGGATACAGGCTAGGAAATCACATAGATCTGAGTGTGATCACCTCAAGAGTAATCCCTAAATAGCTGGGCTACTTGAGCAAATTGTTTAAAAACGTGTCCAGAAATTTGGTACATTGCAGGGGTAAGAATGATACTTTCTGATAAAGTTTGTAACTGAGACAGATCATGTGATCAACACATGTTAGCTATTATGATGTCTGTATAATAGGAACAGCAGTAGCTACTGTTCAATATCTTAAAAGGATTAAGTGAACTAAAAAATATTTTTAAAAGCACAGCACAGCACAGCAACACATCGTAAGCACTCAAAGAAAAACTCAGTTCTGTTCTTAACTAGAATTTTTATACCTAAATCCATTTGTTCAAAGGTAAGTCATGGAAGTAGAGAATTTCTTTTTCAAGTATTTTACATAGCATTCTTGTAACACACCCACATGAAGAACTCTGTGACTCAAAATACTCAGTTATCAACCAAATTATCTCTTGTTCTGAAATGTCTTAGAATATTGTAGGCAAAATCTAACTTTGAGTTTGGAGAATTTGAAGAAAAGACAAAACAGACAGAACACCAAAACTCAAAACTGAAGTTGTTACAGTAAAAATAACTTAGGACCATTTTTGATAAAACTGGGAAACCCATATAAATACTAGTGCAGTTTAAGAATACATTTCCCCCCATCCAGAAATATGTATTTTCCAAAAGGTCCATTTTCTCTCTGAAATTCTGACATGATTTGGCAAGGCCAGGTTGAAGTAGTTAGCATGGTTCAAGCTGCTACCAATCTTATAATAATAAGAAAGTAGGAGAACTATAGTTGACTCTTAATATTTCAATATTCAGATGCCTGGTATTTCACAGAAGGAAATTTTAGTTAATCAAAATATAATCCTTTCCAAACCTGTCATGTTTCATTTAGTTTTCAAAGTAAATGGCTATAGATACCCATGTTAATATTTCTTTGTTTCTAAAAACAAGCAATGAAATAAGAAACACTAGAGAGGCAATGGATAGGGAAGTAGAAGGAAGTACAGAAAACACCCAGAGAAGACATTACCTTCAGCAGAGAGCTTTCGTACTGAAGGAGAAGCAAGGAACAGAGTAGAAAAGGGAGTTTTGCATGTTATGAGATTAATTAGATTAATGATCAAATGAAATTAGAAAAGCATGAAGAGTCTAAGCTATGTGCCTACACAAGGCTCACTTGCAATAAATTATATTATCTTTAAGAAAGATTTTATACAACAGGATGTATCTTTTTTCTTTTAGGGATAGTGACTGTTTTAGATGTTGATGGCTTACAAGAATACTACTAAATCCATTCATTTGGCAGATATATGGAGATGTTCATTATCATTTAAAAAAAGTCCTCAGAGTTTTAAATGAAGATTTCTTAACTGTCTTTTAGTAAGTAGTTATTTTAATAGTTGTTTCAAATTGAGTGGTACTGTGTTAATTGAAAGTTAATACTTTCTAAAGATCATAAACGAACTCAAGCAAAACTGTAGCAAAACCATGGAAAAGAAAAGCTTGCTTCTTCCATAATCACAATCAGTGTAAGTTCAATTTAATCACTTCCAGCAGGGAATTTTTCATATTGTTTGCGATCCTATTGAACTTACATGTCAAGATAATTCTTTAAGAAAAATGTATAAATATTATGATAATTTCTATAAAAGATATTATTATTCCTGGCTGCCGTACATCATACTTAAAAAAAAAGAGAGAACAGAGGATTATCTGTATTCTATTACACCTGTCAGAAGAACACACATTCATTATCATCACTACCACTGTTCATGAAATTCTACAAATTCCCTCTGAAATGAGTGATTTATATTATGCACTCTTCTGAGATTACATTCCAAGGCTATCAGAAAAAATTTATAGCCAAAAGATCACATCTCACTATGTTAACGGAAAAAAAAAAAGGAATACAGTCAATTGCGCATTTTTTCATTCCTATCTTTCAATAATGATAAGGATTTCTATATTCATAGAATAACATATCATTTTTACTGAGACCAAAAGAAGAAAAATTATTTTACACCCCAATATGTTGTTATCCAACTATATGACCCTTTAAATTCACTCTTCAATCTCTTTTTAACACTGAGGATCTTTGACATTTTTTTTCAGTTTCAAGTTTTTATTTAAATTTCAGTTAGTTAACATACAGTGTAATAGTAGTTTCAGGAATAGAATTTAGTGATTCATCATTTACGTACAATACCCTGTGCTCATCACAACAGGTGCACTCCTTAATACCCATTACCCCCTTAACCCATCCCCCTGCCCACTTCCCCTCCAGCAATGCTCAGTTTGTTCTCTATAGTTAAAAGTCTGTTTTACAGCTTGCCTCTCTTCTTTCCCCCATGTTCATCTGTTTTGTCTCTTAAATTCCACATATGAGTGAAATCATATGGTATTTGTCTTTCTCTGACTTATTTCATTTATCATATATCCTCTATCTCCAGCCACATTGTTGTAAATGGCAAGACTTCATTCTTTTGATGAGAAATATTCCATTTTATACACACACACACACACACACACACACACACACTCCACATCTTCTTTATCCATTCATCAGCTGATGGACATTTGGGCTCTTTTCCATAGTTTGGCTATCGTTGATAATGCTGCTATAAACATCAGGGTGCGTGTGTCCCTTCAAATCAGTATGTTTGTATCCTCTGGGTAAATACCTAATAGTGCAATTGCTGAAATGTAGGGTAGTTCTATATTTAACTTTTTGAGGAGCTCCAAACTGTTTTCCAGAATGGCTGCACCAGTTTGCATTCCCACCAACAGAGTAAGAGGGTTCCCCTTTCTCGGCATCTTCACCAACATTCTTTGCAATTTTTAACCAGCAGAATGAAACAAAAATGTAAATTCTATTTTTTACTACTTTAACCTACTTCAAACATCATTTTTTCCTTTCTGTCTAATTACTTATATAAAACATACTGTTGCCACTTATCCTTTTAAATTTTCCTTCTTCCTTCTTTCATTCTTTTCTCCCACCGTGCAACACTAAAATAACTTATTTGTTCAACAAATAGTTATTGCTGTACAGAATCCTCCCTTGGCATCTTAAAAAATGAGAATGACTGAACTGATATCCTAAACTAGCTCTCATTCTAGTGGGGAAGACAGACAAGAAAACAGCTAACAATAATAGAAGGTGATGGACCTGCTTTCATGGGAGCACAGATAATAGAAGAATTGAGTCAGTAGGGAAGGGTAGTAATGTCTCAGTGCTATGCTCTGACAGAAAACTTTTATGTGAACTGGCCAATATCTGTTTCGGAGTCATTTCACTTACATTCATTCAATAAATATTTATTGAATAACTATGTGCTAAGCACCAAGTCAATAACAGTAATGAGACTGGGTCCCTACTCTCACTGCCTAAAAAAACAAATGATAGTAATGCATCAGTATTCAGTAGATACTCATGTACTCATGCAGTAACTCTGGAAGAAAAGTGCTAAGGCCATCTGGAAGAATCAGTAACTATTTTATGAAAGGTAGTATTAAAGATAAGACTGGATGGGTGGTTAGGACTCTGCCAACTAGAGAGAGGAAAAAGATATCCCAGGCCATGGCCGCAGCATATTTGGAAAAGACAAAGAATGAACAGATGTAACATACTTAGGGAACTATCAGAATTTTAATGTTGTAGGGGTAATTGCTGATGAGGCTGAAGAAAAAAAGACTGCAGCCAAATAATAAACAAAGTTCTATGTCACACAAAAACATACAGATTTTACTGAATAAGAATCATGCTATTGTTCTTTCTGCTAACGGTTAACATTTGTTGAGTCCTTGTAATATGCATACCAGGCAGTGTTATAAATGCTTTTTTTTTATTTTTTAAAAATTTTATTTATTTGAGAGAGAGAATGAGAGATAGAGAGCACGAGAGGGAAGAGGGTCGGAGGGAGAAGAAGACTCCCCGCTGAGCAGGGAGCCCGAAGCGGGACTCGATCCCGGGACTCCAGGATCATGACCTGAGCCGAAGGCAGTCGCTTAACCAACTGAGCCACCCAGGCGCCCTATAAATGCTTTTATAAACACGTATAGACTCATTTAACTCCTGACCAACCTCTCAACAAGGAAATCTTTTTGCCTTCATTATACATACAAGTTGAATGACATAATGAGCAGTTAAATAACTTGACCAAGATCACAGAGCTAATAACTGGTTGAACAATCTAGGTGATCTAGAGCTAGTGTTCATTTAAGTGCATCGTCCCCTTTAATGTGACAGAGTGCTAATGGAGAAGGGAAACAAGCTGCATCTTCAAATATATTTTTCTAAATATCTGTTTCTATAATGTTGAAATATTAAGAACATATCTACTGAGCATTTGCTATATACACTATACTACAGGAAAACAAAAATATATACCACATTCCATAACTGCCTGTGATTCCCAATATATCCACACATAGATATAAATACAGACACAGACTGAGATAAAGAAACAGAAACAGAAATAGAATCATAGCTGAGATGGGCTTATCAGACAGAAACCCCTGGAGCTAAAAACTGGCAGGCAAAGTGTAATTTTAAGTCACTTTGATGACTTGCTGGAGGCTGAGTGTGAACTAACTCATGAGTAAGAGATTCCCAAAGGCCACAGCCCTTGATGGGCTCCCAACCGTTCATGGCCTTTACTTCCAGGAACCTGAACAACTTCTCATAGTAAAGAACCAAGAAAAGATCGTCTCCTGTGAGGTCAGGGGAAGGAGAGTGATCCTTGTGAATTACCCCCAGAGCCTTCTCAGTAACAAAAGCCTTCCTCTCCAGAGTGAGAGATTTTACCAGAGCCTTTTCACAGAGTTGTTGAGGAACGGCATTCTTACTTCATCTTCCTCTCTTCTTTTTGTCTCATGGAAGGTGGTGAGAGGGGAGTAGCTATATAAGCAGAAAAACTTGTGAGGGTCACAGGACAGAGACACTGGCCCAATGAAAGACTGAAATTTCACTGAATGATTATAGAACATTTCTCCCTCCATCACACTGTACCACCATAGCAACAGGACTCTAGTACAATAATACTTGAGTATGCTTAAAGGCTTCAAGGCACAGAGTCTCTCTGAGAAATAGTACTAAAGATAGCCTAACACCAAGAGAGAAGATAAAAGCAAAGACACTAGAAAAATTTAAAGCCTCCAGCTCCAATAGCTAAAACAAACACTGAACTATGCTGAACTACTAGTCAGAGTAACATAAGTCCTCACATTAGAAGCCTATTAATTTGAATTCCTATTACCAATTCAACATGTCTGGTATTCAACAAAAAAAATGACAAGACATGCCAAAAAGAAAGAAAAACACAGTCCAAAAAGACAAAGAAAGCGTCAGAACCAGACTCAGATGTTAGAATATGAAACAGATGGAATTGTCAGAAAGGGAACTTAAAATAACTATGATTAATATGTTAACGACTCTAATGGAAAAAGTAGACAACGTGCAAGAACAGATACATAATGTAAACAGAGAGAAAGGAATTCTAAGAAAGAATTAAAAGGAGATGCTAGAAATCATAACTGAAATGAAGAATGCATTTGATGGGATCATCAGAAGACTCAGTATGGCCAAGGAAAGAATCAATGAGCTTGAAGATAGGTCAGTATAAACCTCCCAAACTGAAATGCATCATTATACAAAAATGAATGAAAAGTACAAAACACACAAGAACTGTGGGAAAATCTCAAAATATGTTAACACATGAGTAACTGGAATATCAGAAGGGGAAGACAGAGAACAGAACTGGAGAAATATTTAAAGTAATAATGATGGAAACTTTCCAAAATTAATAACAGACACCAAACTACAGATTCAGAAAACTCAGAGAACACCAAGCAAGATTAATTCCAAAAATAATAAGCCTAGGTATATTATATCCAAACTGTAAAAAACCAAAGGCAAGAGAAAAACTTGAAGGAAGTCAGAGGTAAAAATACACACACATGCAAACAAACACCTTACACATGGAGGAACAAAGTTCAGAATTACATTGGCCTTCTCATCAGAAACCATTAAGAAAGTGAAACATTCAAAATGTTGAGAGAGGAAAAAAAAAAAAAAAAAGATCCACAACACAAACCTGGAATTTTATATCTCATAAAACCATCCTTAGAAAGTAAAGTAGATGGGGTGCCTGGGTGGTTCAGTGATTAAGCATCTGCCTTCAGTTCAGGTCATGATCCCAGGGTCCTGGGATCGAGCCCCACATTGGGCTCCCTGCTCGGCGGGGAGACTGCTTTTCCCTCTCCCACTCCCCCTGCTTTTGGTCCCTCTCTTGCTGTGTGTCTCTGTCAAATAAATAAATAAAATCTTAAAAAAAAAGAAAGTAAAGTAGAAATACTTTCTAGACAAATAAAAACTGAGGGAATTCACATGCTCATCTAAATTGATATAGGAAAAGCATTTCACAAAATTCAATACCCTTTCATGATAAAAACACTCAAAAACCTAGTAACAGAAAAAATTTACATCAACATAATAAAGGTCATATATGAAAAACTCATAGCTAACATCATACTCAACAGTAAAAAACCGAAAGCTTTTCCTTTAAAATTAGGAACAAGACAAGGATGCCCACTCTCACCATTTTTATTCAACATAGTACTGGAAGTTCTTGCCAGAACAATTAGGCAAGAAAAATAAATAAAAGGAATCCAAAACGGAAAGAAAAAAATAAAATATCTCTGTTAGCAGACTACATGATCTTATATGCAGAAAACACTAAAGATTCCAACAAAAAACTGTGAGAACTAATAAATTCCAGTAAGTTGTAGGATACAGGATTAACATGCAGAGATCAGTTGTCTTTTTATATGCTAATTATAAGTAACCTAAAAATTAAATTAAGGAAAACATACCATTTACAATAGCATCAAAAAGAGTACTTAGGAATAAACCTCACCTAGGAGGGAAAAGACTTGGACACTAAAAACTACAAAATATGGCTGAAATAAATTTAAAAAGACAGAAATAAAAGGAAAGCCATGTTGTGTCCATGGCTTAGTAGACTTAATATTGTTAATATTGTTAAAATGTCCATACTACCCAACACAATCTACGGACTCAATGCAATCCTGATCAAAACCCAAATGGCATTTTTTCCAAAACAAACAAACAAACAAAAAACAAACAAACAAAAAAAACTTCCTAAAATTTATATGGAATCTCAAAGAACCCCAAATAGCCAAAACAATCTTGAGAAAGAACAAAAGCTAGAGGTCTCAGACTTTCTGATTTTAAAACATTAAAAACCATAATAAAAACAGTGTGGCATGGGCATAAAGATAGACAAGACAGACCTTTAGACAGTGGAACAAAAATAAGAGCCCAGAAATAAACCCTTATGTATATGGCCAAAGCCATGCAATTGAAGAAAGGATAGTCTCTTCAACAAAAGGTGCTGCGGCAACTGGATATCCACGTGCAAAACAAAGTTAGATCCTTACCTTACACGATATACAAAAATTAACTCAATATGGGTTAAAACCTAAACATAAGATCTGAAAACATAAAATTTCTAGAATAAAACAAGAGAAAAGATTTATGACAGTGGATTTGGCAATAATTTCTTGGATATGATACCAAAAGAACAGGGAGCAAAAGTAAAAATAGACAAATGGGACCACATCAAGCTTAAAAAAAAAGTTCTGTGTAGCAAAAGAAAAAATATAACAAAATGAGAAGGCACCCTATGAAAATGGAAAAAATACCTGCAAACCATATATTTGATAAGGGGATAATATCAAGAATATAGAAATAACTCCTATAAGTCATCAACACCACAAACAAAAAGCAAATAATCTGATTAAAAACAGGCAAAGGACTTTAATAGACATTGCTCCAAGGAACAAATATCCAACAAGCATATGAAAAGATGTTCAACATCACTAATCATTACAGAGATGCAAATCATAACCACAGTAAGAGGTCACTTCACACCTGTTAAGTTGGCCACTATCAAAACAAAACAAAACAAAAACAAAAACACCACAAACACACACACACAAAACAGAAAACAACAAGTGTTAATGAGGATATGGAGAAACTGGAAGCCTTGTACACTGTTGGTGGGAATGTAAAATGGTACAGCTGCTACAGAAAACAGTTATAGAAGTTCCTCAAAAAATGAGAAATAGAATTACCACATGATCCAGCAATCTCTCTCTTTTTTTTTTTTTTTAAAGATTTTATTTATTTGAGAGAGAGAGAATGAGAGATAGAGAGCACGAGAGGGAAGAGGGTCAGAGGAGAAGCAGACTCCCTGCTGAGCAGGGAGCCTGATGTGGGACTCGATCCTGGGACTCCAGGATCATGACCTGAGCCGAAGGCAGTCGCTTAACCAACTGAGCCACCCAGGCGCCCCCAGCAATCTCTCTCTTGAGTATATATCCAAAACAACCGAAAACAGGATCTTGAAGTGCTATGTGCAGCATACCCATGTTCATTGTAGCATTACTCACAACAGCCAAGAAGTGGAATCAACCTAAGTGACTACTGACAGATGAACAGATAAGGAAAACATGGTCTATACATACAATGAAATATTATCCAGCCTTAAAAAGAAGGAAATCCTGTCATAGTCTACAAAATGGAAGAACTTTGGAGACAATTATGCTAAGTGAAATCATCCAGTCACAGAAGACAAATGTTGCATGATTCTCCATGTATGAGATATCTAAAGTGGTCAAACTCGGAAACAGAGGATAGAATGATGTTTGCCAGAGGCTGCAGGGAGGAGGGGAGCTATATTGTTCAGTGGGTACAGAATTTCACTTTTGTAAGATGGAAAATTTTTAGAGATCTGCATGTGCATATGGTTAACACTACTGTACTATATGCTTAGAAATGGTTATGATGGTAATTTTCTTATATTTTTTTAACCACACACACATAAAAAAGCAAGGTAGAAGAAAAAGAAGCCTCTGACAATAAGAAAAATAGTTACAAACATGGCTAATATTAATTCAAATATGTCAATAATCACTCCAAATGTGAATAGTCTATAAATATTCCAATTAAAAGCAGAGACTGTCAGAGTGAATAATAATAATAATAATAATAATAATAATAAAAAGAGACCAACTATATGTTTACAAAACACCCACTTTCAATATAAAGACTGATAAGTAAAGCAAAGGGATAAAGATAAACGATGCTAACACTAATCAAATAAAGTTGGAGTATTACTTTCAGACAAAGACCTCAGAGAAAGGAAAATTATTACACATAAAGGGGAGGCTAATGAGAGGGTCAGGGGGTACCAGGATGGAATACAGAATGTGACAAAAGAATCATGATATAAGACAAACACATGAAACAAACTCACTGAATGTAGTGAGGGGCCAAGGAGCTAATCTATGTTAAGTTGGAAAATGAGTGAAGTGTGTAAAACAGAAGGCAAAAGAAATTACACACAAGAACAATCTTTTAGATGGTAAAGCTCTTTCCCATGGCAGTACAGGTGAGCAATTCTAAAACAACTATACATGAATAGTAGAATCTGAACAGATAAGAAAATGTATGGTGGATGGTGGAAGCCAGATTTCTCTCTAATGGAAGTGACAGATGAAGAAGAAAAGGAAACTAGAAAGATTTATACGGTAATGGATTAGAACGAAAGGCATCAGTATGAACTTGTGTTTAGTTTAAAACAGATACAGTTACATATAGTATATTATAGGTATGTGTATATACATTGGTTAGTATATAGCCATACATTTCCATCACCTGAGAAGAGCCCAGAAGCAACACCCCAGTAGCAATAAGTACACCTAAGAACCAAGTTCTTGGATTCTAAATCATTCTCCAATAAAAGGAACCAGAGCTCCTTGGAAAAATGCCTGATTCTAGAACTTGGGCTGTAAATATGTAAGATGAGCCTGGAGCATGTTTTAGTGACAGAAAGTAAGAAAGTTCCCAAAGGAAAACACACACACACACACACACACACACACACACACACACAATGATGAAGGTATGTCAAGGGGACGTATAGGCCTCTGAAAGAGTTTCTGTTGGTCAAAGTTGGGCAAAGAACTAATCTGAGCAACAAACTAAATAAAGCAGTAGTATCATGTTATAATCCAATGTATAAACGAACATAAAATTTTGAATAGATAATTGGGGAGAAGAGACAAAGCCCTCATGCAGAAGAATTCCAAATAATTTATGCAGAGAGAATATCTGCACTCCTTAAATATGAACCACACATAGCAACCTCCTTCCAAAGACTACAATATGGAAAGAGAGGGTATAAAAAAAGAGTTTTTACACTGGAGCAATCTGATAAAAACAACCTCAAGCCAGGTCATCAGAGTTAATATAAACAGTGGTCAGTCATATTGATAATATACAAATATCCTTGATTTGATATGATGAGAAGGATACTTTATCTCTATGATCTTCCTCCTCAAAACTAGTAACTCCAGTCTAATAACAAAATATCAGCCAAAGACCAATTGAGGAACATTCTACAAAATATATGACAGTACTCCTCTGTAACAAGCAAAGCCCGAAAAACTATCATAGCCAGGTAGAGCTAAGGAGGCAAGGCAACTAGATGAAGTGTAGGATCTTGGCACAACAAAAGGACAGCAGGGAAAAAGTGAACATACCTGAGTAAAATATAAACTTAATTTAATAATAACATATGAATATTGGCTCATTAATCATGATAAATGTACCATACTAGAACATGAAGTTAATAGAGAATATTGGTTAGAACTCTCTGTACTAACTTCACAATAATTCTTTAATCTAAAACTGTTCTAAAAGTGTTTACTTAAAAAATTAGTTTCTTAAAAATCTAATGTAAATGTCACAAAATTTTAGCCTTTGGCTTATTTGATTTGAAAATACATGGGTATTTGTTACAACATTCTCTTTTCCCATATGCTCGAAATAGTTTGTAACAACAGCAAATTCATAAAATACAAATCTTTTTAAACACCGATTATGATTCAAACTGCTAAATGGGAAGATGAGATTATTCCAGGCAAAGGAAAAAACTCAAGCAAAATCAAAACTAATTCCTCTATGTACTACTCTTTGTAGGATTTAAGTATAAGCATTTAGTACAGGCATGTCAGGAAAAGATCTTAAATATGGCCACGATCAAATGCTATTTCTACTTCAGAAATAAAAAAAACAATTAAAAGATAATTTACATCTAGTCACAAATTAATAAAGTGAATTTCTTCTTTCAAAATAACAGCTCAAATTTAGTGAGCATAAAAACAAAGTTGTTTTTCTCTACCTGTATTCTGGAGATGCCAAACACATCCACCTTATAACATTAACAACTGTAGTTCAATTCATTCTGGTTTTGAACTAATTTAGACAAATAGCTATTTTTAGAGTAGTCCTAGCCCCAATGTGAATAAACATTTTCTTCCAAAATGTTGGCCTTGGTGGTATCTCTGTCCTGATTTCTGGAACTTTCCTACTAACTCTGTCTATCTATTATAGAGGAAAGCAACGAACTACACTCACTAAAGTTCTTAGATGTTTAAAATTGAATGACTACTTAAGAAAGAAATTACTAGTTTAGCAGGTGTTCTAGCTCCAACTCATTGGTCTACCAGGTAAAACTCAGTGCCTTTTTCACTTAGGTATATTTCTAGGACTTCTGCACTCTCTCTGTCCCACCCCCTTTCAATTTGGTATATTATATATTCCTCAGAGTTCATTTGGCAGAACATTCTTTTCTCTGGATGATAAGAGATTCATATTAAAAAGAAGGGATCCGTGACAAATACACTAAGTAGGGCTTTAAATACAAAAAGACTTTCAGAGCCTTTAATAGTATGAATAATAACATATTAAGAAGGGGGGGCGCCTGGGTGGCTCAATTGTTTAAGCGTCTGCCTTCGGCTCAGGTCATGATCCCAGGGTCCTGGGATCGAGCCCCCCATCGGGCTCCCCGCTCAGCGGGAAGCCTGCTTCTCCCTCACCCACTCACCCTGCTTTTGTTCCCTCTCTCGCTGTCTCTCTCTCTGTCAAATAAATAAATAAAATCTTAAAAAAAAAAGAAGGAACTATGGTATGCAGTTTTTCCCACACTAAAAAAAATTTTTAAGTAATACCTAGATATACTAATGTCTATGGAATACATTCTGGGCATGATGTTTTAATAGAAACTTTCCAAACAATAATGGCAGTGGCAAAATTGTGGCACCTTTAAGTTTCATTGTATTTGAAACCTCTCTTTTTATTATCAAGTAAAATCCATCCTTGCCATGTAACTACTGACTGGATCAACTTAGTTAATATTTATAGTCATAGCAAAGTTCCCAACTTCAATAGGTGTCATACATATACGTGTGTGTGTGTGTGTCTGTTTATACAGAGGAAGGTATTAGTGTACTGTTGGAGTAGGGGCGGGGGCAGGATGCAAGACCCGTCTTCCACATAAGTGAAAATGAAGTGCAGAAGATAATTACCAGTTGTGAAGAATGTGCACCCTAGGTGGGGAAAAAAAAAAAAAAAGAAAGAAAAAGAAAACAGATACCCTCAGGAAACTATCTTGAACCCCAATGACAGATTTCAGCTAAATCTCATACCTCTGCTGAGGTGATCTTTGTGAGGTATGCAAAGGTATCTTAAAAATGTAAGAGCGTGGGCTCCTGGTCAGTAATTTTCTGCCTAAGGTGAGTAAATTTCTGATTCAAGCAGACAGAAATCTTGTTCTTCTATTACTGTTTCGTCTCAAGAAATAAGAAATAAAATATACTATATATTATTTCTCAGGGACAAAAATTTCCCAGACTATTACATCTAACAACTACAGTACCTAATTCTGTCACTATATGACATCATAATACATATAATACATGGTCTGTGCCCACCTTAAACCCAAGGCCACATGGCTAATATCAAACTGACCCAAGGATCCTGTTTGTGGGAGAATCCTGTATGTTGCCACCTACAGTATTATTACGATGAACATGAGTTAGAGTGAACAGTCAAGAGTGTACCTTATCTTGTCACTTTTGACAAAGAGACTCAATTATACCTCAGAAATGAGAGTCCGGCAATGTTAAGCCTTTGAAAAGAACTATGCTTCCCAATAAGAGAAGAAATAAATATCTAGGCAGGTAAATCTCAGGTGGTTTCGGCTCCAACTCAATGTTCTTCCAGGTAAAGGTCAGCAGTCATGACTCCCAGACATCCTACACTGTCCTCCCCTTCAGTCGGGAATATCACAGAGCCTCCTTCAAAACCTAAAATATGAGAGAACCTCTATGCCATATATGGTGTGCCATATACCATAAATACCATATTTAAATTAAAAATTTAAACTTCACTATTTCCTTGTTACTTAACATCCAAAGATAGCTGAAGCCATTTTACAATAACCCGTTAAAATTCTTTTTTTATCGAACAATATACACAGAAAGTATCTTTTCACTTCAGAACTGCATTATGAGAAAATCTAAAAACTGAATGAAGATCTGTTTTAAAAATAAATTTTTGTGCATTTGGAAGTTAGACATTCACGCACATGAGGCACCATCTATGTGTGTTTTATCATAATAAACAAAAGGCTGGAGAGCAATTTAAATCGTACAGCTTTTGGAAAAATCTAGGGGTGGTATAATCCAACAGGCTTTGGACACTGATCTTGATTGAACCTCTGTGAACCTCAGCTTCCTTCTATATAATGGTATCTAGATTGTGGCATTGCATGAGGACATATTGGATTAGCATATATAAAATGTTTAGTTCATTGCAGGATAACAAGTATTAGCTAATTGCAGGAGGTACCCCTCAAATGTAATGTGGGTAAATATAAGAGGAAACACAAAAACTTTATGGGTTTGTGAACATATTCATGGTTGGGCTGATTTGAACCTATTTATGAGACTGCGAAAATGAAAACTTTCACATCTTAGAACAGATGTGGCCTCCTTTGTGTGTGTGTGTGTGTGTGTGTGTGTGTGTGTGTGAACATATATGGAATATATATGTCCATATCCATATGCCACGGGGGAAAAAAAAAGGCAATAGCCTTTTGCAAAAATATTGATCTAACAACTACTTGTGAGAAAAGATACCTGTTTTTGAAAATGTATGTTTTGTGTACCACCCTTCCTAAAGATAAACATAGCCTTAGAACAGGATGCTGTTCTAACAAGGAAAGCTACTCAAATCTTCTATTAGGAAAAAAAAAATTGTCAAGTGAGGAAAATATAAAAACATAAAATAGAAAGTGTTTAACTCACATTAAAATGTTTCCATGCTGTATTACATGACAGGAGAGTCAAAGAATAACAAGATGGAAGTCATGAAGTATAATATATGTAGTATAAGAATACATCACTGGGGCTCATTTAAGTAATTAAAGAACTGTAAAGTGGAAGAAAAATGCCTACCAAGTGGTGTGGAATCCCATGCCTATAATAAAAATTAAAGAGTAAGGAAGTAAGATTAAGGTACCTACGTAACTGTCCCTTCTGAAACAAAAGCCATGACAAAAGTCAAAAGAATGGCAGCCCACAGCTACAGTGGCTATGGATCGCCTTGTTATGAATTTCTCCTAAACAGAAGACATTGAGGCTTTCTTGAGGTGAAGGAAATGCCCTGCTGGTCTTTGCATCCCCACTGTTTACTATGGAGCCTGAAATGAAGTTCAGGCTCAGAAAATGTGTATAAAAATGGAGGGTTTTTTGGTTTTTTTGTTTTGTTTTTTTTTTAATAAAGGATTGTTTTTTTTGGACTCCTGCAAGAAAGCCAAGGTATATTTAAGGGAAACACCACTTCTCCATCTTCATCATTTCAATAATGTGGGATGCCAGAGTACAGGGGGCTTATGAGGCCTGAGCCTGCTGGGCTACTTAAATTGCACTAGATGATAACTACAGACAAAACACAGAAACCAAATCAACAAAATAACAATGCAACGTAAGTTGGTTTAAAAGCAATATAACCTTACTTACCCCTACAGAAAAAGCTAACTTTTTTTTTCAAACATAGCAGTATGTATATGTAGTGATAAAGCAGCTAGAATTATTTCATGTGTCCCTTACTGCCTAAGGACTTGATCATTTTAATTTTTATGATTCCTGAGACTATCTGGCAAAACAGAATATCTCTAAGAATGACTTCTACTAACTGACATACAAAAACAAAATAAAAGTCCGGAATATTTTGAGATATCTGGAGTCCTGTCACTTAGTAGCAATAAGGACAGTAATTGTAAGATTGATTCTAAATAACAAAATGCATATCTTAAAGTGAGTGAGTGGTTTCTAAAAAAAAAGCAAACAACCAGATTCATTATGCTTCAGAGCAAAAATAATACAATGATAACTTTACTATCTCCAGAATGCTAAGTTATGCTTAAATGAGGTAACTTCATATAAAATACTTAGCTGAATACTATAAATTAAGCTTTCTTCTACATTTCCTTCAGTATTTCAGTAGAATGATATATGTGATATTATGCCTTCTCTTTTCATGGAATACATTTTGTAGCTTGAACTGCACATCTCCATAATAATCATCCAGTCAGAGTCACAGGGTAATTTTGTCTCCCTCTTCCTCCAATCTAAACATGGCTGTGCAGCGACTGTAATAAAACAAAGCAACCCAAACGCTAGCCAACATACAAAATGAGAAGAGCTTTGCTTTAAAGAGAACCAAATGGAAAAATAATCTCAGGTCTAAACAGCAATAATTATTACAAAAAACCCAAGGAAACACACAGCACTGCCCTTCCAGATGGACAACCTCGACACCATCGTGGCCTTGGGGAATGGAACTTTACTATGGAACCACAAGTACTTTCACAACTGGAGTTTTATGTAGCCCAATTAACTTTGGCTAGACACAGAAATCTGGCTCAGTGCTTCCATGCAGTAGCCAAAATAAAGGTTTTCTGTATCAAGAATTACTGTCAGAGTCTCCCATATCCTTCCTTCTCTCTTACTAACCCAAACCTGGAAAATAAGCTAACAGCCAAGGAGCTTTTACTACAATTTAAGTCAATATTAATTTTACTGGCTCACAAAAACCACAAAATATTTGGCTTAAATAAATTGAAGAGGACAAAAAGAGAGGAAGACCAAGAAAAATTAAAGTAAGGATGTGCACACAAGTAGAGAACACACAGCTTTAGAAACAACTATAAAAATCATCTAAAATACCAAAATAATGGAAATGTTATTCCTTCCTTTCTCTCTTAATGCATGCCCAATTTGAAATTCAGGCCATTAGCCCTAGGTAACAAAGTTCAAACAAGGAATAAATCACAATTTTAAAGAGAGCTCGTGTTCAGTATTTTAATTGGACATGACATTGGTATGAAAGTTCCATATATTTTAGAGAGATGTCACCCGGGCCCAACTATATTTAAACATGGAGGGTACCAGTGACCCTAAGGCAGAGCTATTCTCTACGGTATCCTGGAAAATTTGTATTCTAGTTACAGTGTAGGACCTAAAAGTGCCAACAGCCGAAAACAGAAGTCTCAAGTTCACGACCTATGATGTCTAATAATAAAAATGTGTTTAAAGCACTTAAACTAAACTAGACTTAGAGGTGATGTTTAAAATAAGTTATAAAAATGGGGTGGTATGAAGTACCGGCTTACTTTTGGAATCTCCAATCAGGTGTGACAAGGGGTTAAAAAAAACAAAGACTCCACTTTTAAAACTATTTAATATAAAGCTAAAATTACTGATGTTCAATTCAGAAAACCCTGAGGTTATATCCAATTCTGCTATTTAGTAGCTAAGTTATTCTTGGAGATGTTGCTTGAATCTTTGAAGCTGAGTTTCCTCATTTATAAAAAGAGGATAATACTTATTGTAAAGCTTCCCAAAATAACATGTCAACCACAAGCACTCAAGAAATATATACCCCTTTTATGCCCACTAGGGTCTTGGAGGATTAGCCCATGTCCACTGTATAATCATGCCATTCTTGTTCATTTATTCAGTACATATCATTGGAAGTCGAGTGATGCCTAGAATGGAGTAGTAAGTTTCAATACACATGCTGCCTAAATGAAGGGATTAATGGGGAAACACGGATCAGAGCAGGGAAACAAAAATATTAAGAAGTCATGTACCCAGCCCTTAAATAACTTAAAAACTGAAAGGTACAAGAGAATACAGGGATAGTTATACCAAGATAGGGAAATGCCACATAGTGAAGGGATAAAAAAGATAAGTGAAAAGTTAGCTCCTCCTCCATGTCTATGGTCAAAAGATGTAGATTTACATCTGCCATCGATCTGGGAAGTGCTATTATAGAGATACTGAAACCAGGGCTATGGATGTACAGAGAAGAAAAAAATGACTGCTTGAAAGACTCAGGCAAGACTTCACAGAAGTAATAAAATTTGAGTGGGGAAAGAGACAAAGGACATTTTCCAGGGGAATAAAAAAGGATCTGATTTATGGAATTTGTCAAAGCATTCTGGGAAACTCAAAATCGATTTGAAGTTTTCTAAATACCATAAATACTACAAACCCTTAAAGAAAAATTTGCACAAAAAACATACTGGCTGTAATGAAACCACCAGCAATCTTTTATTTTTTCTAATTTCTCTTATAAAATATAATTCTTACATAAAATCTTATACTACAGTCTTAAGTCTGATTTAGCTGCATGTCACTTTTACATATTTCAACTGTGGTCAGTTTTGACCAAACAGTGAAAACACCACACCCCATTTCTATTCCTCTTCTCTTGAGATTAATAGACAATTCCATTTTATAATATATTTAAAGCTTTCAGAAGTCAAAATGTGTGGCATTTTCCACCTTGCCAATTCCATGTTAAGTCAATGGCATATTACCAGGCCAACAAACCCAAAATTAGACAAAGGCAATCCATTGGGATAAGAAATTTGCCAAATCTCATAATTCAAAAAGAGACTGCTAAAGACGGTTGTGGGGGTATTGGCAAGGTGAGTTTAAGCCTTTCCATAATAAGGCTTGTATTTCATCTAATCAGCTAGTCGGAAACTATAAAAGTTTGGTTGGGGGGGGAATTAAAGTTTGGATTGTAATACACGAGTCTTTCCTTCCTTTCCATATGTTTCAGTAAATTAAAACTTCTAAATCTTGTCTCTTTTAAAAAAAAATGCCTTCTAAAAAATAAAGCAGCCTGTAAAATCATATTTTTGTACAGGAAACTTAAAATATTCAGGCTTGAAATGAGGAAGAAAAAAAGAACACATGGTTTCTATATCCAAAGCAGTGTCACGGTCTAGGTAGATTCAGAATTAAGTACATTTGAGCTTTCATCTTTTTTTCTTTGCTAAATGACTTTTTAAAAAAAAAAATCAGGCATCTTAAACTTTTATAGATTTTTTTGAAGGGGGCCATTTATCAATCTAATTAAAAATGTTTCCATTTGAATTCCGTAAGAACATCTCAAAGATAGCAGTTGCGGCAAGAGGTAGATACGAATTCTGTTCTTAAGTGCAACTGCGTGAATTATCATCCTGTTAGAATAGGAAATGAAAAGATGTTTATACGGTAAAACAAATTTATTCCAATAGTGATCCTGTAAATGGTAGTAATAGCAACTTATACCCTCCAATTCTGAGTAATGTTCTCCTTTCCCTTTCTCTGTTCTTTCTCTATTAGGCCTCCATATTAGTTTCTTTTATAATTTCTGCCTTCATATTTCTTATTTCTTCATTTTTTTGTTTGCATATGGAAAGATTTCCTCAACTTTAGTCCCCTAACCTTTATTTATTTATTTATTCATTTATTTAGTAATCTCTACACCCAATGTGGGCTTGAATTCACAACCCTAAGATCAAGTCCCATGCTCTACCAACTGAGCCAGCTAGGTGCCCCTATTCTCCCAACCTTTAAATGAAAATTGTTTGCCATCATCTTTTTAATTTCTAAAAGCTCTTTCTTGGTTATTTTTTTCATTATTTATGTTTTTATGGCATCCTGCTTTATAAAATGCTATGTTACCATCTCTAGGATTTATTTTTATTTATTTATTTTTAAAGATTTTGTTTATTTATTTGGCAGAGAGAGAGCATAAGCAGGGCAAGCAGCAGGCAGAGGGAGAAGCAGGCTCCCCGAGGAGCAGGGCGCCTGATGCGGGGCTCAATCCCAGGACCCCGGGATCATGACCTGAACTAAAGGCAGATGCTTAACTGTCTGAGCCACCGAAGTGCCCCTAAGGATTTTTTTTTTTTTTTAAGATTTTATTTATTTATTTGAGAGAGAGAAAGCATGCAAGAGACAGCACAAGCATGGGAGGGGGCAGAGAAAAAAGGAGAGGCAGGCTCCTCACTAAAACAGGGAGCCTGATGTGGGACTTGATCCCAGGACCCTGGGCTCATGACCTGAGCTGAAGGCAGAGGCTTAACGACTGAGCCACCCAGGTGCTCTAAAATTTCCAAGGACTTAAAAAATTTTTTCTTCTGTTTCCTCCAGTTTCCTTCTCCTAATAATTTGCTTCAGTTCCAATCTTTTATAGTTGAGGCTTTCTAAATATGAGTGATGATCCTTGGTTGTCTGCTGTTATTTAAAAGCTACTTAATAAAAGCTGAATGGAGTTCCTTAGCTATAGATGTGCTTCCCAGATGGGAAAGATTCACTTTTGTGCATCTGGTTTGGGAGCTAGCCATTAATAGGTGATCTCCAAATGTAGGTATAAAGATTTCTTTTCCCTATGGTGATTCAATTTCTCCAGATAAGAATTCAAAAATTTCTTGGGAGGTGGGGTGTGTGTGTGTGTGTGTGTGTGTGTGTGTGTGTGTGCGTGCCGCACAGTGCTGGGTGAGTGTAAACTCGGTGGTGCCGATATTCTGCTTGTGGTGGAGGAGGGGTACTGATAATCTGTGTGCTCCACTGGAAGACACTGCTTCAATCTTTTCAGTCCTCTTTGCATTTCACCTTTGATCGTGCAAGCTGTTCCTGAATCATGAACCTCTTTTACTCAACTGCTGTACCACTATAAGCCTTTTCCCTGCCTTGGAAGTGAGTGCCCGGTTGCTGGCATTGCACACACGGGAGGAGAGACCTGACTGTTCCAGATGCAGCTGACCGCTGATTATCCGATTCAATAAAGGCTCCTTAACTCACTCTCTTCCATGCCAACTGCCTTCAAGTCTTGAGTCTCTCTGAGTTTCTTTTTGAGTACATAAGATCTCTATTCATTGTTATCCCATTCCAAAGCCTCTTCAGATGGTGGACTCTGTTCTGACAGATCAATTTCCACTTTCTGACTTCCAAAAATCAGTTTAAATATAATTTCCCCCACCATTCTGACTGTTCTTGTGAGACTATTCCTTCTCAATATTTTATTCAGTATTATATATATTTAGCATAATATTTATTATTATTCTTTATTTACCCACATGATCGCCATTTCTTTGTTCACCATTCTTTTTGCAACATACTCAGCAACTCCTTCCAGATCTGTGTTCTTTTGAAGGACATCTTCAGTAATTTCTTCAGCAAGAGTTTTTAGTGGCCTGATTTTTATTTAATTTCTTGATCTAGGAATTTCATTATCATGCCAGTAAAGCAAATTCAAAATTCAAAGCCTGAGAAAGGGAGGGCAGTAGTACAAACTCATTCCTTCTCCATTCAAATTCCATGCTGAGATAGGCAAACCTTCATAATGCCTTCTTATATCAGTAAGCAAACTTATTCTAGATTATTCTTTCACTGAAGGTATGAATTTTCCTCCTTTACTTAAGTACCTAATCCCTGGCTTTCCATTGGTCTGAAGCTTTCCATTTCCCGCAAGAATGAAAACAAACAAAAAAACCCATTCCCTCCTGTTACCACAGCTGGTAAACTATCCCAAATCAGCTGCAGATCAGCCAACTGTTTACTGTTCTGGCATTCAGTTACCCCCTCATTGTTAGTCCCCAGGAAATTGTCTCACTACTTTTTGAGCCCAGTTATGCATTAAGAGTGTATCTATTTTATTAAGCATATCTAGATATATTTTAGTAGTATATTTTCTGGCTACTGAGTCTGCCTACATAGTTTCATTAATAGCATTTTAGTGGTATCTTCATATGGATACATAATAATTTTGGGTATTTAGTCCATCTTCTGTAGAAAATAAAATATTACTTTTACATAATTATAAAATACTTTTCTATAAATTCATCTGCTCTATGCTTTTCTAGAAGTCATTTATTCTTATTAATATTGAAGAGAGATTAGGTGATATAACTAAAACAGCACAGATAATAGATTAAGATTAGGATTGAAGGCTAGTTCTGCTACTTATTATTAGCTGGATAAACTCAGAAAATTTACTTAAATATTTTGAACAATCCCCTATAGTGTAAAATAAGACATTAAGTTTACTTTGAAACACACGAAATTACAGTTTTTCTAAATCACAATGGTAGAATACCAGCAATTTCTTATGCTTCAAAGTAACATCACTTCCATGAGAATGTGGCCTCCAAGGCGGCTTGTCACATAGTGGGTGGTCAAATGATGGCGCCACTTCTCTCATGGAATGATTTCTAATTAGTAGGAATTCCAGGTGACACTAACTGACACATATGCAAAGCCTTACATAATGCTGGTTATTTGGAAAGAATCCAACTTCATTCTACAGTGTAGCCCATTTGGGGCTAACGGTGGTTTGTAGAACATAATCTTTACACAAATATTGTTATTGTGACAAATTTCATTATGCAATCCATATTTGGGATTCACCATTTCCATTTTTCCATTAAGTTACATCAAGGATCAAGACATACCACATTTTATCTATGGTAAACCCTACAAAAATACATTTTTCTATAGGTTCTATACAGAGTTCCGACAGTGTTACCATCATTACTCCCTAACAGTCTGTGTTAACTGGCTGAGAACCAGTACCTTAAACTCTATTCATCTCAGTCTGCATGGAGAAAACCAGCTTCTAAAGGGTGAGGAAGGAAGGTGGTTACTCACTGTTAGGGCTAGCAGTTTCCCATAGGTAAGATGAGCAGGAATGTGGTCAGTCTTGGATCTCAGTGATTCCATATACCAATGCTCTGCTTCAGGGAGTTTGCTTAATCGCATGTATGCTTCACCTGGAAAGAAATACATGACGATCAACCTGAGGCCACAGCTTTCCAACAGCTACAATGGCGTCACATCATCGTGTTTACATCCCTTGAAATTTCAGATGCTGTGGCAAGGACTGTCACCCATTATCTCATCTGATTCCCAAAAAGTCATCATAATTTCCATTTTACAAATAGGAAAACTTGTGTTTGGAGAAATTAAGTGAAATGGCTAAATTAAAAAATTTAGTAGCTAATAAAGCTTTGATTTTTAATCTAGTAACAGGAGACCCACAAGCATAGGCCCTTTGTCTTTTCTTTTTCCTACAGATAGGTTTGGGGGTGCTTGGGTGGATCAGTTTGTTGAGCGTCCAACTTTTGATTTCGGCTCAGGTCATGATCTCAGGGTGGTAGGGGGAGATAAAGCCCCGCCCGCACTGGGCTCTGCGCTCAACTTGGGGGGCGGTCTGCTTGAGATGCTCTTCCTCTCTCTTTGCCTTGCCCTCTGCTTGTTCCCTCGCTCTCTCAAATAAATAAATCTTTAAAAAAAAAAAGATAAGCTTGTTCTTTCTTATGTACAGTCAGTTGTTCTTTTTTATTCACATTCATTTATTCCTTCAGAAATTCAAGTATTTATAGAATACACACTAAGTAAGAGAGAATTATGAAGACCTAGACAAAGAAGATTAACGTCCTGCCAAGATTTACAACATTGTTGAGAAAAGATTAGTTGAAGGAGTTAGAAATATTTTGGATTAAGCACTGGTGTTGGATTTCTTTCAGAAATTATTTGCATTTTATATATTTTTTTAAAGATTTTATTTATTTATTTGAGAGAGAGAATGAGATAGAGAGAGAGAGAGAACGAGAGGGAAGAGGGTCAGAGGGAAAAGCAGACTCCCCACTGAGCAGGGAGCCTGACGCGGGACTCGATCCCGGGACTCCAGGATCATGACCTGAGCCGAAGGCAGTCGCTTAACCAACTGAGCCACCCAGGTACCCTGCATTTTATATTTTAATAGATAAAATTTATGAGTATCATTTGGAAAATCCAGTGAATATATGACAATTATTTAGCATGCCCAGGATCATGTACAAAGCTAGTTTGAAGACTTTCAGCCATCAGTTATTATTTGTAAGTTATGCAAATTTTACCCGTCAAAGAGTATTTCACTAACAGCCAAGCAAGAGAAAAACAAAAAATAAAAAACTGGAAATAAAGCCAAAAGTCTATCAGCTCTCTACTTATTATCATCTCCCTTCCCTTATTTGCTTATAGTATGGAAGAATATTTACCTGATGAGAATATTATATTTTAACGTGATTTGTGTATTTAAAAGTTAAGCATTATAGTTTTAACAAGCACTGCAAATATAGAAAGTACTCAATTCTAAGAACAGGTAATAGACTGGTAACCTGAATTATTTGTCAAGTAGACCTTTATAGCTTAAATAATCACAATTATGATAGCTTTTTCCATTTAGAGGCATAATCAGAGGCTTTTTCCTACATATATTACCCATATTGGCTATACCTCTTTGCTTCAAAGGAAGAATTAGTTTCCTTTTATTTTAATCATATTCTCTTCGTATTAGCACAGTGCTGTCAATACAAATATGTTTGATGAATTGAATTGATTTGAGTCTCCTGACCTTTTGAGTGCCCTTTGCTCGGCTTGTTAGTAAAAAATACTGGTGACAAATCTATAATATGCACAAAAATGTACATACCACTCACACACATCAATGTGTTTCTAGTTCTCAGAACAGTTCTTAAACTATACTGTCATAAGAATGATAGCTGGAAATTTTTTCTTTTAATCTAAAACTTAAAATGTGTTTGCATTTAAGAAGAATTTGGTTACATTAAATAGAACGCTTGGGTGCACTCAAAGAAATACAGACCAAAGACTGGAATGGAATACACAAAATGCTCACAGTTGTTGGTGGTAGGATTAGGCATGAATTTTTTTTTAATTTTCCTACTTCTATAATCTTGTATCATTATTATAATATCTCTATAAAAATGAAAACATTGTCAGACACAAATTTTTTTCTTTTTTGCCATGTTGAGCTAACAAATGTTTCCCAAAAAAAGCAAACAGTAAATTTTTTTTTTTTTTTTTTTTAGGGAAAGCAAACCACTTCTTCATACTACAACAATATTAGATATGATTTATGTAACAGAAAGAATGCAACAATCCCTAAAGTATTGATAAATTTAAAGCAATTAATGACAAATTCTACCCAAATATTGATCTCTACAGTGGATTCCAAAGCCAGTAGAAAACACAGATTAACATCAGAGTTAGAGTTAAAAGATGGGAGGGATTAGAGATTCTGTCTGGAATCAGCCTGAAATTCCTCTTTGGGTCTTCCAGTGCTCATAGGTCAGCTTCTAGAAGCTGTACCATCATTACCTTTAACATAACTTCTACTTGTCATTTATAAAATATTCAACTAATTTGTAGACTAGTAAACAGGTTTTCTGCACAAAAAAAAAGAATGTGAGAGAACCCTAATTTCACAGTGTTTTTGAGATTGAAATCTGTATATTTAAGTTGTTGTCTGAAATCATTTCAGAAAGTGTTCTATTTTTTCCAAGTCAAAAATCTGTTATTAAAAGCTATTTTGAGATAAAATATTAACTTGCTAAATAATTAGTGTCTAGCCCATTTTCTTCAGTAATAATTCACAAGTAACTTATTAATTTGAAAAACTCGTGAATGGGGAAATATGAAAGGGCTATAAGAAATATAATGTAATAATGCATCGTGGCAAGTGTATGAAAAATGTAAAAGACCATTACCACTCAGGAAAACTTCAGGTAACCATTCATTGTATCTCAGTAATAACAATGACAATTATTCACTGAATATTTATTATGAATTAGGGTAGCAAGCCATAGAGGGCACATTCCCAACTTATAAGCACCTACCCCTCTCATTCTCTATCTTTGGGCATGTAGAATGTTCTCTCACTCAGCCCCACGAGGAGCCTTCACACATTACTCTCATTCAACCACTACCAATTACCTGTTCAGATTTGGTTTGCAAGATGAAATAATTTTCAATCTCTATATTAGTTGCTTTATACATGAATCTCATTTTTTATTAAGGAATGTCTTTCCCTGGATTTTATAGATGAGAACATTGAGAAGCAGGGTGGCCGAATAAAACACACAGAGTCATAAAGGTGGAAAGTGTTAAAGCTGGAATTCAAACCCAGGACAACCCTGACCTCAAAGCACAAAGCTTTAACCTGCTAGTAGGGAACGATCACAAAGTTTTCAACTCTCCAGCTCAGGGGAAAAGCATACTCTTTCTCACTCCTGGAAAATTGTTTTCTAGCTTGTGATACACTGGCCATCGAGAACATTTCACTTTGCTTGGGCTTATCTACGGAATTAAAGGAATAAGGAAGAACAATAATAATCTATAGTTGACCTTTAAAAATGCTTCTGCTGCATATGTTATTCAACTCTTAAGAGGAGAATATGTATCCTAGGAGATGCACCAGAGTGCTATGGTTAATCTTAACACAGAAACAGCCTATAAAAGTAGTAATAAAATCAAGATGCAAACCCTAAAATGCAAGAAAAAGATAATGGATGAATTTAAATGTTTTAAAAGTGACTCAGTAAAGATGTGGGGAACAAACAATATACGGGCAAGAACTGGATACACCCCTGCCACTGACATGGTAGAAGCTTCATACTTCTCACTTCTAATTTGTACTAGGGATTAGAGGACCCATTTTATGGCTCCGAGGAAGGCTCGGGAATGATAAGTGACTTGCACAAGGACAGTTAATTATCCTATTCTAAAAGTTTTGAATGGCTCTAAAGCCCACACTTTTCTCCATGGCATCAAGCTGCCTACCATACAAAGCTTATTATTTATTGAATACCTACTAATGTCTTAAACATATTTATACTTTCATATTATCCCTACACTGTAATTGACATCAGTCTCATTTCACAGATGAAGAGACTGTGGCTCACTGAGATGAGGCAACTTATTCAAGGTTCAACGCTAAGCAAATGCCAGATTCAGGATTCAGATCAGAGCTCTCTCTCTGGCTCCTTCTACCATACCATTCTGTCCAAATACTCTAAAAAAATAATTAGGAGACAAAATAACTGCAAAAAGTGCCATCAGTGGATTCGGTTTTAGGAGAGAAGGATATATGTGTAATCCTGCAAGCTTGATTAAAATATTAAAAATCAGAAAAAGTCCATGAAGGAAATGGCCCCAGGAAAAGAAAATGTTACATTCAATAAGGAAGGAAATGAAAATACTTGATCAGGAAGAGAGTGGAGGGAGGAGCGTTATGTCATCTTCTCTGGTACTGTAATTCTTAACTTACAATAAAAAAAAAAATGTTTATAGCACCCAGGAGGAAAGAGGCAATGATGACTATTTTTCCTTCTCATCCTGAAAAAAAAAAATGACATAATAGAGGCACTTCCATAAGAATGAGAAGATTTGCTGTGATGATGTAGTGATCAGGTTCATCGCCCAGATTTATTTCCGATTCACTCACAGACAAAAGGGATTTGGATGTCTCCAGGCTGGCTTCAAGCAGATATAAACCAGTTTCAGATGTAGAACAAATAATGTCACTCTTCCTCCCTAAAAAGCCCTGGGTCTAAATAACGCAGGCAAAGGCTAATTCCTTAAAGGAAAGAATGCTGGATTATTGATGATGTAATAGTCCAGATCTCACTGATTCTCACGTTTCAGCTCTGGCTTGAAGATAACGAATAGAGTACGTAATGGGACATACTACCCATCCTTCCTAGAGTTATCTTTTGTTTCTCCTGTCCCTGCTCAAAAGTATATTTCTGTGTTAAGATTCAGTTTAGATTCCTTTTTTTTTTTTTCCTGGCCATTTTATTGAGATATAATTAACATACAACCCTGTGTAAGTTTAAGGTGTAGAGCACAATGGCTTGGTTATATATGCTGTGAAATGATTACTACAATGAGTTCAGTTAACATTCATCATCTGACGTATTTTTTTAAAAAAGAAAAACATTTTCTTTTCCTGTGATAAGAACTTTTAGGACATGCTTGCTTAGCAACTTTCAAATGTGCCATACGGCTGCATTAATGGTAGTCATCAGGTCATACATCACGTCCCTGTACTTATGTATCTTTTACTAGAAGTCTGTACCTTTCAACTACCTATATCCAATCTCACATCTCCCAATTCCCTATTTAAAAAAACTAAAACAAACGAATAAAAACCCCCAACTTTTGTGACCACCTTTACCAAAAGCGATCACCCCTTACTCAACATTTATAATAATTGAGTAATTGTTAAATGTCTCTCTTTTTTATAGTCTTCAATGCTCTCTTTCATACCAATTTAGGGTAACCAACATGGATAATGCATATGATGGTAAGCATAAAGATTAACGAGATATTATTCATTTCTACCCTCATGGTATTTATAGTCAAGTGACAATGAAACATTTATTTATTAGGTTTCCAAAGTTTGATGTTTCGGTGCACATCAAACAACACAAAAACTTTCTAGTACTTATACTTCATTTAATCTGTGTTTAAAAAGGTAATTTCTTGGGGCGCCTGGGTGGCTCGGTTCATTAAGCAACTGCCTTCCACTCGGGTCATGATCCCGGAATCCTGGGATTGAGTCCCACATCTGGCTCCCGGCTCAGCAGGGAGCCTGCTTCTCCCTCTGACCCTCTCCCCTCTCATGGTGTTTCTCTCTCTCTGTCTAATAAATAAATAAAGTCTTAAAAAAAATAAAAAGGTAATTTCAGGGGCGCCTGGGTGGCTCTGTCAGTTAAGCATCCGCCTTTAGCTCAGGTCATGATCCAGGAGTCCTGGGGTGGACCCCCGTGTGGGACTCCCTGCTCAGCCGACCAAAATACTGTACCAATTTCACTTCCACAAGTATTATATAAGGAGAACAAATTTTCTAAGTGCACAGCAAAATGACATTGTAATATTCTTAAATGTCCATTTGAAAAAGAAAAAAAACACAATCATTTCAATTTTCCTACTTTAATTCTTAATGAAAATTCATATATTTTTACAAATTTTTTCACAAATTCTTAGCCATGAATTTTTTATTTGCAGGTCATTGTTTGATGGTTTTTTTTTTTACAGTTTTAAGCCATTTTTCAACTAAGATATATACCGTTCCTTTTTGATGTGCAAAAGATGGTTTAAATGGTTTTTCATGTCAGACTACTTTAACTTTTATTTATGCAAATTAACTTGACTTTTCCTTTGTAGTTTTGTCACTGCCATTTATGCATAAAAAATTCTTTATCATAGGGACATATATTCTAATTACATAGTTTTATTATTAAAGTTAGCTACTTATTCCATATGAAATACATTTGCCATATAATGTGAGACACGGGTCTAAATTTTATTTTTTCCAAACATCATTTAATCAATTGTCCCCGATCAACTTTTATAAGAACTCCTTTTCCTCACCAATATTCAATTTCACATTTATTACCTACAAAAAAATTGTAAACTCTGATCTGTGTGCAGTGTATACAACACTGCTCTAAGTACTGTAGGTTTTTCTAATATTTTAATACTGAGTAGAGCATGTCTCTCCCATTGTTTTTCAATAACCCTTCTTGGCTCTATTTTCCTGTTAAGTCTACCAAATAAACTCTAGAATCATTTTGTCAAATTTTTAATAAAATTCTTTCTGAAATGTTTATTGCTATTGAATTATAATTTATGAATCAATTTATTTTTTTTTAAGATTTTATTTATTTATTTGACAGAGAGAGACACAGCGAGAGCAGGAGCACAAGCAGGGGGAGTGGGAGAGGGAGAAGCAGGCTTCCCGCCGAGCAGGGAGCCCGATGGGGGACTCGATCCCAGGACCCCGGGATCATGACCTGAGCCAAAGGCAGACGCTTAACCAACTGATACACCCACCAGGCATCCCTATGAATCAATTTAAAAGGGAAATTTTTTTAGAAAATTGAGTGTCCCTATCCCAGATTAGTACTCAGTTCTTCATGTATTCAAGCCCACTTCCCTTTTTTTATATACCCATCTTACCAATTATAATATTCCTGACCTCAAACTAGACTGGGAGCTGTGTAGAGCCAGACACAAAACCCTTCATCTCTTTATCTGTCCTCCAACCTAAGTTCAGAAGCCTCTAGCTCTAAAGAGTCTTGATAAATATCTGATAAATAACTGATCAGATTATGCACCAACTTAAGATTTAGATATATTTTTACCAAGTATGTCATCAAAGAGAAATTTCCAAGTAATTCCTTTTTCTAGAATCTGTGGTCTGACAGAACCATATAACATCAGGAGCCTATTACATCAAGAGTTTAACTTGCTGTGATTTTAATTCTCACTTCTTATTTCACTGTTGGCATTAACATAGAAACCTTAGGGAGTCTGGCCTTTTTCTATTTATATATGTTATAAACTTGCTATAACTACAGGCTGTCAAATTTTGTGAATCTTTTATATTTCCATCCTAATCTTTTTCTCCACCTGATCTTATCTTTGTAAAATAACACAGTCCAGTTGCCTTAGATACATTAGTTCTGATGGGAAATGCTCAGTAGCTACTGTACAGAGCAGGAAAAGATAAAGAAAGAAATTAAAGTGGTTACAGAAATTAGAGGCTGTTTTGTATCTGACATCAGATTTCAACAATTATCACTTCTTCCACTGGGCTGGAAGGATTAGAAGTAAAATGAAATATGAGTCTTAAATTAAGGAGGGTTATGAAAAGGTCCAACATGTTAACGCTTCACCAAGTCCTACTGCATCAAACTTAAGAAGAAACCTGGAAGCCAGAAAGGGTAGTTATAAGCAAAAAGAAGAAATGGAAGGGAAAAAACTGAATACGCATCTCATTAAGTAAAAAAACTAATCATCAAGAAAGAGTTTAAACTTCCGTGAAAGTTAAAAAGGTTCCTAATTTCTAGCGTAAGTTTATACACAGGAAACATCTGGTATGCCATCAAAATTTAACTTGCAAAACAGCCAGAAGCCTGTGTCAATATTTCTCTACATACAACTGGGGATCCTGGAGTTGTTCAGGCTAATCAATTCCCTTTATGTTTTCAAGGAAATAAATCACTAAAAATAATTAATCAACAAATATTGGAGCCAATCCTTTTAAATGCTCAGAATTTTCCAAAATGCAGAAAATGAGACTGTGTGTGTTTTCATGTGCTGGTTGGTGGAGGTGATGATCCTCTCCTCAAAAATACAACACTGTCCTCAAGAGAACTACAATGGAGTAAGTAAAATGGCTTAATACAACTGAAACAATTAGGGATCACTAGAAATATAGGAAGTGCAAAACTGGGTTTAAAAACCAAAGTTTACATGGAAAAAAGAAAAAAGAATGAATAAATATACTAGCCTGTAAAGAATTAATGAAAATAATGGTATTCAAAGAAATAAGACTTGAATATTTGCAGGAAGATGTCAGAAAAGTATAATAAAAGCATTTTCAGTTTTATATATATCTTCCTGGAAATATATTTCAAATGTATTTCTGGATCAAGCAATATGTCTCTATAATACATAATGAATAATTTAATCTATACTATCCTTTTTATATGAATATTACTTGCTAAGATATATCAGGTATTTAAAAATTCACCCTATTTGTAATGATTACTTGAAAGTAACAGTTCAAAAAATCCATACCCATAAGTCACATGTTGGTAAAAAAGACTTGTATTCTGGAAGAAAACTTTGCATGCTCTTTTTTAATTCTTTATTCAATCTGAGTATAACAATAGCTTCTACCAGTGTAGATAAAATTAAAACTAAATAACAGCTCATGTGGGAAGTTAAGTGATTGATTTTTATGTAGAAAAGTCTTTCCTTACCTATTAGGAACAACAGATACAAATATATACACAGCAAAGTACATACAATTAGTAATGTACTTAATTTTATTTATTTTTTAAGTGTATTTATTTTCAAATTTTAATCTGTACACCCAACGTGGGGCTCAAACTCACGACCCTGAGACTAACAGTCATATGCTCTTCCGACTAAGGCAGCCAGGCACCCCAAGTAATAGGTTTAATTTTAAACTTTATTTGTATTACTTGATTATTCTAAATACATGCAACTTATAGTTTCCTTGACATCGATTTTCCAAACTGTGTCCTTTATAACAAGATTTTCTTCTTACTCAGGATTATATCCATTTCAACTAAATGTTATCAAAATTGGCATCTTTTAAGAATGCCAGATTTTGAAATCTAGTTAATTTCCCAGGTACAATATAACATCACCTCAATTTTTTTTTAAGATTTTATTTATTTATTTATTTGACAAGAGACAGAGAGAGAGAGCAAAGATAGGCAAAGCGGCAGGCAGAAGGAGAGGGAGAAGCAGGCCCCCCTCTGAGCAAGGAGCCTGATGCAGGGCTCCATCCCAGGATCCTGGGATAATGGCCTGAGCCGAAGGCAGCCGCTTAAATGACTGAGCCACCCAGGTGCCCCAATATCACCTCGATTTTTTAAAGAATAATCCAATCCATATTTACTGCTGAGTAGAAGATTCACTTCATGGACACTGCCCAATAAAAGAGTAAAATATATACTTTTTTTCTCATTTCTACTGAGCATCAGAAAACATTTTTTTTTCAAGCAGAAATAGTGAAACTCTGGAAATCAGAGAATAAGGACATAATTAGGTATTAATTTGAGTGTATTCATTTCCTTATAACTCAATTTAAAAATAAAGTTTTAAAACTTCAATCTTTTCCTTTACCACAAACTGGCAAAAGTATGAATTAATGTAACAGGTGGGCTCATGTGGTTTTAATAGCAATGAAATATAATCAACTGTCTCATATCATATTTCCAGGAAAGCAAGTGACATCTAGACCAAGCATGATTCTTAGCAACCCTACTATTGGCATGAAAGTGTTCAAACTCCCCATAGGGACCATATATCTTCTGGTCCTGCATTTAATTGAAACTTTAAACAAAATATATTACCTATTTAATGCAGCTGAACTAGATGCTGGCCTCTGTAGTATAGACTAATGCCTTGCAAATTAATGTCTGTAACCATAGCACATAATGTAGAATCTGAACCAAGAGTGAATGGTAAAAAGAAGAAAATTAAACCACTGCAGTCTTATAATGTAAAACGAACTCTGAGGAGAAAATTTTATAGATTTTGAACATAAATTTTATATATTTATTCTTTTTGATACACAGCCAAAAAGTTCATGATTTCCTTATCTTGTTGGCTCTACATCTTACAAAGTGAACTTCTAAAATCTCTCAAATTTACATTTCACTTTCTTGGACTGGTGGACTACACACCTAACACTGATCTCCTGGTCTTGTCCTTTCTGACAATTAAAAAAATCAAAGTGCAATAAATAGATTTATCTTAAAAACTAGAAGTCTGTAACCTTTTTGGAGGTATATAGATCAATGGCTAATCCAATTATACGGTCATACTCATATTTGTAGGGCCGATTCACTAATTTTCAAGAGTGCCAATGGAAGCAATCATAGGAAAATCACCAGAACTCAAAAGAGGGGAAGCAGATGGTATAAAAAGCTTAACACTACCAGAGTGTTAATGCTTCCACACTTGAAGGATGTGAAGTTCAAATCTGACACAGCTGAAAACCATCTCCTTCATAGCACGCTAAATGCCTTGAGCAATCCACTAAAGAATAGCCAGTCACAGAAGAAAACATTAAGGATATGAACCATCACGTCAAAAATTTATTCTGAATTATCTTGATTCTAAATGAATTCTAAAACAAGGTGAAGTACACACGTGCGCGCACACACGCGCGCGCGCGTCTTAGAATAATCCAGCAAAAATAAATGATTCATTAAAAAAAAAAACAAACCTAGCCATACAGAAGGCTGAGAGAAAAACAATCATTTACAGCCATTCTACCAACTGAATTCAGCATATATTGTACATTATTTCAAGCAGAGTTAGGGTAAGTTTTCAAGAAAGAATTTTTGCATTTTGTTTTCAGGAGGTATATCTGACATTTTGTGTGTTAGTTCTTACCTAAGAGTAAGGAATCTAAAGATCACCAGTAGCCATTTATGACACTTGACTCTTTTATTCCACAAGTCTCTTTCTTAAAAATACAATTCTAAAATTTGGACCAGCTTTTTAATCCAAAGATTGCTCTAACTAATTCATTGTGTTTCCATTCACTGTTTTTTTTCCCCATTCTCTCTGACTGGCTCAATAAATTTAAGGAAATCTCTCATAATTAAAGAGCCAGGGTTTTTAAAACAAAACTGAAAATTAAATAAAAAATTCCTCCCTTATTAGAGAATATGAGGAGAAAACATCTTTTCAATTTCAAACCTATACAAGTGAAAGATTTGTTAGTTGCAGGCTGAGGGAGAAAAATATATTTTTTATCACTGAGCAGGGGTTTTTTAAGTATAGGGATGTGTATTTAAAAAAACTAGAAGTTTTCGGGATGCCTGGGTGGCTCAGTCAGTTGGGCATCTGCCTTCAGCTCAAGTCATGATCCCAGGGCCCTGGGATCGAGTCCCTCATCAGGCTCCTTGCTCAGCAGGGAGCTTGCTTCTCCCTCTGCCTGCCACTCCCACTGCTTGTGCTCTCTCTCTCTCTGACAAATAAGTAAATAAAATCTTTAAAAAAAAAAAAAACCTAGAAGTTTTCAGGAATAAGAGAATGAAAATGGTAAGATCAACATAAAGGCAAGTAAGGCCAAAAACAGCAATGGATCATTATCATGCCATTCCCCTGGAAGAAAAATACAATCTCTAACATAAAAAGCATGTTACCCACTGTAAACACGTTTTTTTAAAGAACGGGAAATTATAAAATATGTATGCAAATTGTGAAAACTAGTGTCACATTAGAAATAAAAAAGAGGTTTTTCCTATTTGGTTGGTTTGGTCCAGACAAGATAGGACAGCCTACAGTTATAGACAAAATATTCTCGAGGTTAGAGTGATATAATTTTCCATCTTATTTATAGGCATTTACCTATTAAGGAAAGGTACTGAAGAGCTCCAGACCAACTATGAAATCACCTAGAAAGTTCCATGAGAACAGGAACCATATGGGCTATTTCCATTTCATACCACGACCACCTCTGTAACCTCCACCTAGCACTTGTGACTTAAAACACATTTTTTTTTTTTTGTACACAGAGGTTATTCTAAACATAGTGATTACACAGTGCAATGACAAGGCAGTAACTCTAGATTCTCTCTTACTCCAGGCAACACATTATGCCCTTTTGTTCTCAAGATATATCACCAAGATGAAATGGCTTAAATTGCTTATATAATTACCTCAACAATTACTTTGCACTGAGAAAGCCAAGTAATTTTATTTTAAATAGTAAATAGGCTTAAAATGACCTTTGGGATTGGAAGGGCTCAAACTGAGAAAACTAATTGAAAGTTACAGCCTAATTTAGTTTTCCATAATCTCAGGAATATTCAAAAGCAATGTTTCGTATATATAATAAAGGAAATAAACAATTATAGAGAAATAAAAGGGAAAATTGAAGGTGGTTAAAAATTATCCTACATTAAAAAAAATTTTAATATCCTGCCTATTTCATTTTTGTAGGAGTTTTTCTGATTTTTAGTAAAAATGAAGGCTTTTTAATATATGTTTGGACAAGCAATGACATGTACATCTATATCTACATCTACAGATATTTTGCTGATTTTTAAATAGATAAAAGCTATATTGACATAGTAAAAAACATACCAACTTCAGTAACACACAAGGGCTAAAAAAAAAAAGCATTTGAATCTAAATCAGGAAACTACCCTTTTAGGGTGCTGGGCTGGCTCAGTCGGTAGAGCAGGCAACTCTTGATCTTGGGGTTGTGAGTGTGAGCTCCATGGAGGATATAGAGATCACTTAAAAATTTAAAAAAAATCTTAGCAGCGCCTGGCTGGCGCAGTTGGTTAAGTGTCTGCCTTTGGCTCAGGTCAGGATCCCAGGGTCCTGAGTTTGAGCCCCACGTCAGGCTCCCTGCTCAGCGGGGAGCCTGCTTCTCCCTCTCCTCCCCACTCGTGCTCTCTCTTGCTATCTCTGTCTCTCTCCCTCTCAAATAAATAAATAAAATCTTTAAAAAGAAAAAAATTTTAAATCTTAAAAAAAAAAGGAAACTACTCTTTGGGTTTCAACACAAACTCTAATCCTAAAAAGATTGGCTCAACTCTTTAATTACTACTTTAATTTCTACTTTGTAAAGTAGAAGAGATTATATTAGGAGGAATGTTTAAGATAAGAATCTTCCATCTCTAACATTCTACGATCCTAAAATACAACTATAATTTGAGAAGAGGACTAACCGATCCTAAAATACAACTATAATTTGAGAAGAGGACTAACCGAGATTCAATCAAGGCCTACAATAGATGTCAGAATAAAGAAAAATTTTGACTAAGTCTAGAGGAAAAAATATGTCTTGACAGGAAAAGGAGAAGAAACTCTAACCTAAATATGACAATTTTAATTTAGAGGGTGTACTCTATTACTGGAATTAAGTTAATTGGGCATTAACTGAGTATGCTGTTTCACTTTTCGTTAGCATAGTTAACGTTAAAAGAGGGCTTTTGATTGTGGTTGCTGAGAGACAAAGGAAAATGGACTTCAAGAGAAAAGACAGAAATTGTAGACAGGACAGAACTAAATACAATCCCTGTTGAATGTCCGTGACCGCAAGGCCATCATAATGACAAAATCTTATCTATAAAGAAATCATACTTACTTTGGTAAATACAGAAAGAACTGACAGAATACAACCAAAGATACAAAAATACAAACCCCCAACAAACTTTTGGGGTTTACAGGCCTCAGAAAGGACAGTGACTACAATGGAAGGTAATATTATGAAACACCCACCAGGTTGGGCATTTGGTCCAATATGCTGTACTTTCACTATCTAAATCAATCCTTAAACTGAAGCTACTATTATGGCCATCTTATAGATGGGGAAACTGAGGCTTCAGTTAAGTATTGTGCTCAAAGTCACTTAGCTTAAGGGTCAAAGCCATAGTGTGAACCTCTCTGACTTCACACTATAGTGAATCCCCATTTAACCCAAGCTATTGTCTCCAGAAGAAACTGAGGCCCTCAGAAATAAAGTCTTAACTGGCTAGGAGCAATTTTAACCATTATTTGTGATGTTGTCTCTTAATATTTCATGTATTCAAATACTTCACTAATTACAAAAGCCACTTGGTGAAAGTTTATTTATTTATAAAATAATACTTAGTATCTGCTTTATGGTACTATGAAATCAAAAAGAATAATGAAAATTTATTTTAGTTTTTTTTTTTTAAGTTTACTTAGGAATTGGAACAAAAAAGTCTTAGGATAAAATATAGAAAAAATTGAGTTGGGAAGCAAATTAATCAAACTTGCTATTTTCTGTTAACACAGAAATGGGAAAATATGTTCATTTGGTGCTCAGGGTAAGTCGACCACTGGCATGTAGCATACAGAACAGAAGTTTCTCGTAAAACGTTCAAAGGACGGGAAAATGCAAAGGACCAGAGAGTTTCGTTTTGTTTTTTTAAAAAAGCAACTGCAATGAACTGAGTTATTACACGAAAAAGAACATTCAAATATAGTTGTATTTTTTCACACATACTCCTTTATTTCTCCTAACCTCCAAATACACTAGAAAATAGGATTCAGGGGCGCCTGGGTGGCTCAGTCGTTAAGCGTCTGCCTTTGGCTCAGGTCATGATCCCAGGGTCCTGGGATCAATCCCCGCATAGGGCTCCTCTCCCACTCCCCCTGCTTGTGTTCCCTCTCTCGCTGTGTGTCTCTCTGTCAAATAAATAAATAAAATCTTTGGAAAAAAAAAAGAAAGAAAAGAAAACAGGATGGAAAAAGGATAATGTTTTTATGTATAAACACAAGTGCTGGGGGGGCGGGTCTTGAATGTGTCACTGAATGAGCCCTGAGAAAAATGAATACTTACAGGCTGAATCTAGCCAGACATTATAATCCATCACGGATCCCTAAAGGGCACTAATAATATGTAAATGTGTGAATTAGAAGACATATTCAAGGCTGCTGATAAACTTGATAGGATAATCAGCACACGCTGACAGACTAATGAAACTGATGAACTGATAGGGCAGCTTATCTCCTGGGCCATTTTTCCTCTTGTCAAATGGAGGCTAATCAAAATGTATTAGGAGTTAAAGCAAATACTCGGAGGATTTCACCCATTTGATTAAGAGGTGAACTCACTCTGAGAAAATTATAGTTTCGTGAACAACTGAAACTACGAAATCTGCTCAGCTGATAGACCCTCACCTAAAATTAAACAGAAGGCAACTACCATAATTATGGAAAAAATCTGGAATTTTAAATTATATGGGGATTCTCCCCTCACAAATTGTTAGAGTGCTTTTCAGAGTCTGGGCAAAATGAACTCTTTCGATAACGAAAAATAAGACAAAGGACTAAGCAATAACCCCAGGGACACACTTGTCTTTTGCTGCTGGTGTGCGCTCAGCATCTGTGTAACCATATGAGAGACAGATCCCAAGGTACCGGTTGAATTTTCAATCAAATTTATTTGCATAAAATAATTGAATGAATTTTCTGAAATCACTAACTATAGTGAGTACAACACTTCTTATTAACAATAGGAACTGCCATATGCAGTCTGTTGTCAAGGAGCTGAGTCCTCTCCTCCTTTAAAGGACATCTTATTTGATAATTCAGGAAAATTGAGAAGGCCTTCCCATGCATTAACCTTAAAAATAAAATCATAAATGAAAACCATTGTGCCTTAGAGAAAGCTGGAGAAAACAATCCTTCTAATATTCATTTTGACATGAAAAACTATACTGCATTAATACAGAAAAGTTAATTCAACTGACAAATCTAGGTGCTAGACACAAAGCTCTATGGACACGTATATGGGTGGACAGATTGATGGTAAAATGCTGGAGAGTGAAAGCTACCGCTTTAATTCTTAAGAGCGTGATGGCAAAAAGTACACTTAATGAAACTAGATTTTTACCTTTTAGTAATTATACCAAAGAGAAAAGAAACCATGACTAAAAATACCCTAGGGGCCCTCTTTTACATGAGTATTAAATCACTCCACTGCTGCATAGGCTAACCCGGGGTGGGATTCCCTGACACATGAAATGAAAATACTGACCTCTGCCAAATTATGTTTTGGTATTTTTTTTTTTTCTATTTACTGACCTGTGCCTCATTCTATCTCTAAACTATTTCTAATTTTTTTTTTTTCTCATTTAGGAAAAAGAGGAAGTGAGTGTGTTTGCTAGCCATATATTTTCTAGTGTGGGAAGGTTTGGGATTTTTTTGTGTGTGCTCAAGCCAAACAGCTACTATCAAATTTCTCAAATCGTAGCATATAGAAGCATCAAATAATCCTAAAGATTATATACTCTCATTTATTTCATATGCAGAAAAATAGTAAACAACTTAACCAACTTTCACGAGAAAGGAAAATCTGAGTTTGCGATTTGTGCTTTGGAGAACAATATTTGATTTGAAGACAAAGGCAACTTTTTTCCCCTCTCCTTTATCTGGCAATAGCAAAGCTAGTCAATCAGCAGGGCATCTTAAACTGTAGGGATTCTTTTCCAAGAGTCATATCATATACTAAATAGGTACTGAATAGGGAGTTTTTAGTGGTGTCTACTATCAAATAGATATGGTAACAATTTTACTATAAGGCAGTCACAGATCAATCACAGACAATAGGTAGGTTATTCTATTAGAAATTCTAGTTCCTGACCTCTTGCACCTAGAAAAATCCATGTCCTAACTTACATACTCTCTGACTAACAAGACAACTGAACTAATTATTCAATGTAGAAAAGGAATGATGGTAGTAGCACATTTACATTCTTCACAGTACTGTTCTTACTCTAAAATAATACTCAGAAAAACCTACTATGATCCAAAACCTTATCAATGAAAACCACACAAGTTGGTTCAGTGATTCTCATCTTTTTTTATTTGAAATTTTTTTATTATATTATGTTAATCACCATACATTACATCATTAGTTTATGATGTAGTGTTCCATGATTCATTGTTTGCGTGTAACACCCAGTGCTCCATGCAGAACGTGCCCTCTTTAATACCCATCACCAGGCTAACCCATCCCCTGACCCCCTCCCCTCTAGAACCTCAGTTTGTTTCTCAGAGTCCATAGTCTCTCATGGTTCATCTCCCCCTCTAATCCCCCCCCTTCATTTTTCCCTTCCTATCTTCTTCTTCTTCTTTTTTTTTTTTTTAACATATAATGTATTATTTGTTTCAGTGCTACAGGTCTGTGATTCAACAGTCTTACAATTATAAGCACAAAAATCATGACTCTATATCATGTCATGTATATTTAGGGGAATCTTCTGATTAAGAAAATAGCATGATCAAATATTATCATGAATTTGATAAACCATTAAGCTACAAATCTTTATTCACTATTTTTAATCTCTAGAGTCTAGCTAATATTCAAAACCCAAATGGGTTTAAGAGTAGCTTGCAAAAACTCTGGGATCTGGCCAATTTGTTTAAAATTTATTTTATGTTGATGCATTTATTTGCTCTTGTTAGAATAAGTGTGCTTTGTCTGGGTGTCTGGGTGGCTCAGTCAGTAGAACATGCTACTCTTGATCTCTGGGTCATGAGTTTGAGCCCCACACTGGGGGTAGAGTTTACTTAAAAAAAAAAATAAGTGTGTTTTGTGAAAATTTGAATGTATATCACCCAACTGTGAATAAGTTGTATGTGTGTGTGTGTGTGTGTGTGTGTGTGTGTATGAGGATTAATGATATGATTTATTAGAATTCTATTTAACAGAAGGACAAATTTTCATTTCTTTTAATTTCTGAAATATGAGTTAAAATATTACATTTTACTTACCCATCATGTTGTACAAGCTCTGTGGAGCAAACTGCCTTGGCATTTTCTGAATTGCTTCCTTGTATACACTAAGTGCATCCTATTTCAGGAAACAAAAAAGAGACAAAGTACAGGGATATTCACTACAAATAAAATAGTAACATCCTTCCAAATTCAAAACCTTCCCTTGCTATTTCTAAATGGTTCATTAGAGAAAAATAAATGAGCTGGCTTTTGATATCATTCTACCTCAATTTCATATATGAAAATATTCAACCCAGTAAGTGAAGAAGGCCATATAAAAATTTAGTTCAACAAGCAGTCAAATGTTACCAAAGCTCATTTATTTTTAAGATCAATTTTCCAGTTCACATAGATGATTCAGTTAAAAAAAAAAAAAAACTAGTAAAATTCACACGTGGAAGTTACCCATAATATCTAAAATCTATAGTTACTTCAAGCCAGGCAACCAAGTAGGATCTAAACAAAATAGCAGCTAACAAATCTTCTGGCTACTGAGATCCACTGAGATTATGAAATGCAATTTATTTAAAAAAATTATATCTTTATCTTTATATTGCAGTCTTAATACATGGTGTAAGAGTATGCGTTTGAGAGACAGGGAGAGGGAAGGAGGAGCAATATTAAACGTGAGAGAAGAAACCCGCGCAGGCATGCCTCTTGCGAGAGAAAGGGTACACACCCCTCCCGGCTTCCTGTACAAGATCCCATCTCCTTTACTCTTCCTCTCGCCCCAATTAAAAAAATAAATTTTCATTTTATTACTATTGTAAAAAGAATTAAAATAAATGGGTAAGATTAGCACCAAATCACTCCCTTAATACCCAGAATATAAACAATGTATTTTTTAAACATCAAACGCTGGATATAAGATAACAATAATAATCTGTTTTGGATCATAAAATCAAAGAGACTAATAAGCAAATAAGCTTGAGACACAATGCATGTTATTTCCCTTTTTAGAAGAGCTACAAGTGCTCTGAGAAATTCACAGCAAAGAAATCTTAAGTTTTGTTTAGCAGAGGTTCTTTTCCAAATGAATTTCACCATAAAACTCTCTGACTAAAAACTCATATTAATTTCTGAAGTGATCATAGTGTCCCTGCAATGAGATCTCAGGGTGGAAAACATGGAGATTCGGATCAAGAACACGAGGGAAGGAAAAAGGCCGGGGTCTGGGCCTGACCTCATAGTGTCCCTGTTCATGATAGAGTTTGCCCAGGTTGTAGAGACAGCTGGTAACTGAGCTCTTATGTGCATGAGGGTCCTTTAGGTTTTCATCAGGGATCTCAGAACACTTGAGGAATGTGCGTCGGGCTTCTTCTGTCTTCCCTTGGTTCATGAGAATAATACCGGTGTTTAAATACGCAGCTGAGGGGGAAAAAATGGGAAATATAAATGTGAAAAGATGATATACACTGTGACAACAATAAAGTTACCTTTACTCCAATTTAGTTTCTATGGATTAGTTCTGATTTTATAAGAAAACCAAGAAATAAATACTTAGGGAACAAATATATATGGGAACAACAATGCAGTAAGGAGTTCAGGTGTCAATAAAAAATATATGGATAGTCTTTGCCCTCGAAGAGCTCAAAATATTTTGAGCTTAAACTCTAGATGCATAAAAGCTGCATTTACCTTAATATGTTAAAAAATGATAAATGGTTATCGAAACATGATCAAATAGAGAGAGATGTAATTGTTAGAGGCTAATAATCTGATTGGTAAATCTTCAGAAATAGGAATAGCATGTTTTTTTCTCTCTGAGGCTGTAAGTCACCAAGATAATTTTCGAGGATAAAGAAGGAAAAAAAGGGGTGTTTTCAAAGAACTTGAATATTACTTACAAGCCAGGGTAGGCCTGCTTCCGATCGCCAGTTTGTAATAATGTAATGCTTCTGCGAACCTGCTGTTCTCCTGTAGAAGTAACCCTCTGCATGAGGAAAATGGAAATTTGAAGAAGGACTGTATTACTATCCATAAAACCACAAATTTGTATTTTATATTTCAAAAATAAAAATGGTTAAAGGGGCTGTAAAAATGCTGACCTGGTACTATAAAAATAAATTCTTAATAGAAGGAAATGATTCCTCAGGACAGAAAATACTGGAGAGGTATCAGCTACATTTACATTGCATTAGAAAGTATTAAGAAGTATTTTCAAAGAGCCCTTTACCCCCAGTGAACTTTTTCCTTTCCAGCAGTTTTTCTCTCCCACTGAAACGACAAACCACCCGGATTTCATCTTAGAGCATGCACAGTTTTTCATCAGTTCAGAAAGGAAACTTGTCTAAGGCAGTGATTACACACACACACACACACATTTAAACATGAGAACAAGAGGTGCCTCTCTCACTAACTATATTACTGGGGAAATATTTGTCCGTGACTGCCTGAAAGGCAAGAGGTAACCTGGGTGAACAAGATAAAGAGCCAGAATTTAATCAGATGGCATAAAGGAACAGAGACAAAGACTGAAGGTTATCCACATTGTTATTTCCTTATTTTCTGGATTTGGTCAAATAAGTCTGAATTGCAGGACACTGAGCAAATCTCACGTCACTGTTGTGAGACATGTTTTTGACTACTGACCCTCAGGCCCCACGGGCCTCCTGAGGAAGCCACTGGCCACATGGATTACCCATCATTCCAGACCCCACCCTCATGACCTCAATCAGAATCAATTATAGTCATATCTGTGAAAATACAGTGTCAGAGGGCTGGACTAAGTTCAAAAAGCTCTCTCAGATGCTTTTTGGCCTCTGCCTAGTCTCTTGTAATCAGCGAGTATCTTACAGACATTTGGCACCTCTATCAGGCCTGAGTACTGCTCTTATCAACCTCAAACTGCAGAGTCTACTTGCCAGCCGCTGAAGCCTTTGCAAAATGAGCAGGTTACCGATAAAAACGTATCTTTTTGTAGAATATTTTTAAAAACATTCAGCTTACTATTTAATGGGCAGCACTGAAAACATCTGAAGAAAATCATTTCAAAATTAAAGTTTGCTCACTCGTATCATTAGCAACGATTAAGCTCACTTTTCTTTTTTTTTTTTTCCTTTCTCTTTTGGGGGGTGGAGGTGGTGGGCAGAGAGACTCTTGAGCAGGCCCCATGCCCAGCTTGTGAGCCTGATACGGGGCTCCATCCCACAACCCTGAGATCGTGACCTGAGCCAAAATCCAGAGTCGGACACTTAACCGACTGAGCCACCCAGGCACCCTAACCTCACTAATTCTAGTATTTGTTTAAAGGTCATCTGAATAGATCAAACCATTCCAAAACACATTAACATCACTTATGTAGATACCTAAAATGTACATTTCTATAGAAAGTTTTGAGCAACAATTTGATCATAAAATTGATACACTTTGCTGTTGAGTATACTTTTTAGCTGCTAGAAACAAAGTTTCCTACAGTACTCAAGAGTATGTGAATATGTTCAGTTGCCTTTAAAAGCAGGTATGGTTTCACTTATTTGTGGAGCCTAAGGAATAGCACAGAGGACATTAGGAGAAGGAAGGGAAACATGAAGGGGAGGGGAATCAGAGGGGGAGATGAACCATGAGAGACTGTGGACTCTGAGAAACAAACTGAGGGTTCTAGAGGGGAGGGGGGTGGGGGGATGAGTTAGCCCCGTGATGGGTATTAAGGAGGGCACGTTCTGCATGGAGCACTGGGTGTTATACGCAAACAATGAATCATGGAACACTACATCAAAAACTAATGATGTACTGTATGGTGATTAACATAACATAATAAAAAAATAATAAAGTAGAAGGAACAACGTGTTCAAAAAAAAAAAAGGCATGTATATACCTGAAACTAATATAACACTTTATGTCAACTACACTTCAATAATAATAAAAAAAAAGTTTAATGTAACAAAGGGATGCTATATTCTTTGTAAAGACCTAAGTCTCTTCTTAAAAAAATAAAGCTGAAAACTGTTGGGGCGCCCTGGGTGGCTCAGTCGTTAAGCGCCTGCCTTCGGCTCAGGTCATGATCCCAGGGTCCCGGGATTGAGCCCCACATCGGGCTCCCTGCGCGGCGGGAAGCCTGCTTCTCCCTCTCCCACTCCCCCTGCTTGTGTTCCCTCTCTCGCTGTGTCTCTCTCTATCAGATAAATAAATAAAATCTTTAAAACAAACAAAAAAGGTGAAACTGTTAAAGAGAAAGAACACTCACATGTTTCCAAAAAAGGAGTAGTATTTTTCTTTACAATAATAATTTTATTGAAAACACTGGATTTCCAGTTAACAAAGCTCATATGCATTATCTCATTTCAGAAACTTATCTACTACCCTAGTACTGTAACACCCAAGCTTCTGTGACGGCTCTTTACCACGTTTACAGAAGCCATTCTTTATTTACTGAAGAGAGGACAGAGGAATAGAACCCCTTCACATTGAAATAGTTATGGTAACAATAACAAAGTTAAACTTATTTCACACTTAAAATGTGTCAAGCACATCACAGAAAATTCACTTGTTTATTACTCGACAGTCACCTTATGAGGCAGGCTATTATTATTAGCCCCATTTTACAGAAGATGAGCTTCAGACAAGGAAAGTTCAGCAACACACCAAAGGTCACACAACTGGTGAGAAGTGTGCTATAGGTGAAGCCCAGCTATCCGATTATAAAAGGGGCTACACTGTAACAAATCATTCATACCAAAGGCTTTTCCAGAACTGTTTAAAACTGAGGACAGTGTTCGTTTACATGCTGATCATGTCAATAAAATCTTCTGGATTCTATGTATATTAAAAATAAAAACACATTTTAATATACCATCAAGCCAGAATCTAATGAGAAAACATTTTATTCATATTACATGAAGTTGCTTTATAATTAAGGAAACTGGCTCATGCTATACATGAATGTGAAGTTGAAATGACTTCTGAGAAAGAATGGAAATAACAAGTTATTGATCTCTGAATACTAAGTGGTGGGGTCACTTTTACATACCTGTGTTTGGGGGTGGATATATTATATAGTATTTTCTAATAGAAGAAAATATTTCACTTCTCATCTTTATCCCCCAATGATTTATCTTTGAGAAACAATGAAATTAAGCACCCAGTGAAGAAGAACACAAATTGGGGAAACATAATAAATATTATTTTAGTCAAAGGAAGAAAACACATCTGGATCTATAAAGTACTATTCATTCAAACAGTTAAATTTTAGAACACTGTATTTCAAAAAAACAAAACAAAAACACCACACACATACACACATACATAAAACAACAAAATACCCTCCCTTAAATCCTTTTGACTATTTTCAATCTGATTTTGATCACATATTCTAGGAATTACCATTGAGTATGTAGAATTTCTTTTTCCCTGTGAAAGTTCTGCCCATCTTTATGCCAGTCTCCCCTAACAACACTGTCTTTGTCCAAAATGTCATTTTTAAAGAATCACAATAATCGAGACACTTGATAAATGAAAACCAGTCAAACCCATGATAACAGTGGATTGGACAGAGTTAAATGCAAACATTAAATGTAAATAGGCATACAAACCCCTAGCTGACAGAGACAGACGGAGAACATTTATTTAGCACCGTGTTTCTCATTCAGGGATGACTTTTGTCCTCCCCACCCGGTCCCCCAGAGAACATTCGACAATGTCTGGAGACATTTATGTTGTCATATCGGGGTGGATTCTACTGGCATCTAGTGGGTAGAGGCCAGGGATGCCGCTAAATATTTAAACATGTTAGAAGACATAAGATAGCCCCCAAAATAAAGAATTTTCTGGCCCCAAATACCAATAGTGTTGAAGTTAATAATGATACCACATTTTGCATCTCGTATGTACTAACTGCAACACATTTCTTCAGACCTTATCTCTATGTCCCTGACAATCACATACATGAACTATGCGAAGAATAGAGAAAATAAGAAATCAAGCTAAATTATTTTAGGGATTATTTTTCAATAAAAATCTAATTTATCATCATTTCTACTTTTTTCATTAAAAAAAGGCAAAAGGGAAATGGAATTTTCTTAAAAATTACAAAGAAAAAGCATGCCAGTCCCACTTTTAGCAGTACATCTGAGCAAATTGTCAGTGGCTCTTTGTAATAAGATTACCCTCTATATAGAACTGTAGAAGCATACAGATTTTCAAGCAAAGCTATCTTTTGCCTCAGGTTCTAACAAGGTCTTTCAAAATGGTTGAAATCTGAGATGTTCAAGGGCTGGTATTTTTTTTAAAGATTTTATTTGTCAGAAAGAGAGAGAGGGAGAGAGAGAGCACAAGTAGGCAGAGCGGTAGGGAGAGGGAGAAGCAGGCTCCCCACTGAGCAGGGAGCCTGATGCGGGACTCGATCCCAGGACCCTGGGATCATGACCTGAACTGAAGGCAGATTGCTTAACCAACTGAGCCACCCAGGCGTCCCCAAAAGTTGGTATTAATAAAGCACATCAGTAGATGAAAAGTATACTTTTCAAAAATTTACAGGATGCTATATAAGCTGATGTTTACACAGAACGTGGGTGAAACAGGATGCAGTCTACATAGAGTCATACACCTTTAAAACTAGGGAAATACTAAAAGATAGTAACTTTCTCCCGTTTTTTTTATTTCCTTAAAGCATAACTTGTGGCACTCCTGCAACATATTAAACATTGACAATAAGATTATAAACAAATGAATAAATAGTTTTTGAATGAACTGTCTTACAGTGGAGCTAGACAAGCAAACAGTCACAACACAGTGTATATAAAGCATGAAGTGTTTTTGGGAACACATGAAAGGTACACCTTCCCAAGCTGACAAAGTCAGGTGAGGTTCCTAGAGAAGTCAAGGATGCAGGGAATGACGTTCCAGACAGATCAATTCATGCATATAAAAAATCAAAGACATCATTTCAATCAGCCAATAGAAATAATGACAGGCTTTGTAGAAATTAAACGACAATCTACATAGAAAAAAAAAAAAGAAAATGGAAAGCCGAAACAAAGTTAAGATTTTGTTATTAAGAGACTATTTCAGTAATAAATACTTTGGCTACTCCCAGCAATGTCCACAATAGCCAAACTATGGAAAGAGCCCAGATGTCCATTAACAGATGAATGGATAAAGAAGTTGTGGTATATATAAAATGGAATATCACACAGCCATCAAAAAATGAGATCTTGCCATTTGCAACAACGTGGATGGAACTATAGAGTATTATGTTAAACGAAGTAAGTCAATCAGAGAAAGACAATTATCATATGATCTCACTCGTGTGGAATTTAAGAAACAAAACAGAGGATCATAGGGGAAGGGAGGTAAAAATAAAACAAGATGAAATCAGAGAGGGAGACAAACCATAAGAGACTCAATCTCAGGAAACAAACTGAGGGTTGCTGGAGTGGAGGGGAGTGGGAGGGATGGGGTGGCTGGGTGACAGACTTTAGGAGGGCATGGGATGTAAAGAGCACTGCATGTTATATAAGACTGATGAACCACTGACCTCTACCTCTGAAATTAATAATACACTATATGTTAATTAATTGCATTAAATTAAAAAAAGTTTGGCAATTCCCTGGGCAAACATACTTAGTAATCCAAATAAATCAGATAACTTAATGTTTACAAAATAATGGTGCACAAAATAATTTCTAAGCCCTACGGCCTGAGTACAGTAGTCCCCCCTTATCCATGGTTTTGCTTTCCACAGTTTCAGTCATCCGTGGTCAACCGTGGTTGAAAGACAATCTTCCTTCTGATGAATCTTCAGAAGGTCCACAGGAGCCCAACACTACCTCACAAGGCCTGTATCATTCCCCTCATCTCATCAGGTAGCCATTTTATCATCTCACACCATCACAAGAAGAAGAATGAGTACAGTACAATAAGATATTATGAGAGAAAAAGAGAGATCACATTCACATAACTTTTATTATGGTATACTGTTATAACTGCTCTATTTTATTACTGTTGTTGCTAATCTCTTACTGTGCCTAATTTATAAATTAAACTTTATCATAGGGATGACTGTACAAGAAAAAATATATAGTCTATATAGGGTCTGGTACTACCCACAATTTCAGGCATCCACTGGGGGGTTTTGGAACATATCCCTCATAGATAAGCACTCCACTGGGACTACTATAGTAACAAAAATATGTTCATCCTAAATTGAGATGTTTTTCTGATTTTTATTTTGATTGTCCTTTAACACATGTAGGTACTTCAAAACTAAGATGCTTTTCCTGAGAGATAAAATATTATAAATTTTAGATGTTCAATTTTATCCTAAGGTATTTATGCATTTGAAATTTCCCAAATGAAATTAATTAGCATAGGTTTGGAGACATATTTGAACTTTCCATTAACCCAAATTTCCTAATCAAATTTGCTAATTTAGCTAATGACTCTAATAATGACATTTTATATAATTTAACTGTGAAATGGCATTACAGTTGCATTTATTCTGTTTTTTTTTTCAAGACTTACGCTTAGTTTTAGGCTATGTTTATAATAGGACACTTGGAAAAATAAATCTTACATCTCTATTATCAAACAGAAGTGACAAGAGCATGTCGTGCAAATACACACAAATGCTTTCGCATCTTGCTTGATAAAATAGGTATCAAGCAGAAATCTCAAGTGACTATACCAGCAATAAATGGAATCTATATAGAGGGTAATATTATTATAAAGAACCACTGACAATATGCTCAGATGCACTGACAAAAGTGAGATGGGCATGCTTGTTCTTTTTAATTTTTAGAAAATTCCATTTCACTTTTGCCTTTATGAAAACAGTCAAGAGAAATGATAGCTTGAAAAAATAAACCTGGTTAATAAAATGAGTAAGTTACTACTAGTTGAATAAACTGCAGTAATTCCAAGGTTTTAGACTGACACAGGGCTCGGGAATTAAGTATCTAATTCATACTAACCACTGAACACATAAAAAGAACCATGGCCAATCAGAAAGCCAGGCTTGGTAATGTGAGTAAGCTCTGTCCAATGAGATGAAAGCACAGTGGTCTGTGTACCTCTTAGGAAAGGTCCTAAAAGAAGAGAGACCATGTTCTCCCTTAGCCTTTCTCCCTTCTGCTGACTGTAAGGTACAAGTCCTGTTCTGAGGACTGTGGCAAGTAAATAGCCCTTCATGAAACTCTCCTATGACCCCTGGGGGCTACACACCTCTGGACTTCTTTTTTGTAAGATGGAGAATACAATTTTAACTAGTTTAAGCTAATGTTCTTTTGGGTTTCTTATCACTTGCACACCAAACACTTTCCCAACTGATAAAATGCCATAGGCATTTTATATACATATGTATATATGTATATACATTTTATATATATATGTATTAAATACAATACTTTGTTTTGTATTTCTTTATTTTCTTTTTTTAAACCATTAAGGCCATAAAATACATAATATCAAGTATTGCTCTGCTAGAGTATTTTAAGGAAAACTTCTAATTATATTTGAATGAATAAAAAAAAAAATGAGCTGTCTGGTTTTGAGTGATAACCAGACTAGGCGATTGCCATGTATAAAAATAGCAGTTAATATATTTAATTAAAATTATAAAACTTAAGAGCATAATGGGTGCATGAAATTGGAACCCTTAAATTAAGCTCCTAGACATCCAAGTGGTCAGAGTTATCACTCTTCACCCAAAAGAGTAATGACATTAGTAGCATTTTTTGATAAAAGCATTTTAATTAATCCTCTCAATCCCCAAATAACTGGAAAGAAGGAAACTCACAGGAATTGTCAAGTGAAATGAAATAGGTAGGATTTTCATCTCAGAAGGAGAAAAAAAAAAGATTCACTGAGATATAACTGATTGAACTGGAGCTCCAAAAGAGATACCATGGATGAAAGTTGTACTTTCTGGTCTCATGTGGCACTTCTATGGCTTTCAGGTCACCCTAGGATAATAAACTTTGATTTTTGAGGATCAAACAAAAGAATTCTCTCTACTCGTATCTTTTTTCTCAAATCATAAACTCAGCTTTCTCTCCTCCCCCCCTTTTTTAATTAAATTATTTCAATTTAAGAGGTAAAAATGATATCTTTTACAAAGATGACTCTGGGTGTAAAAAGTACTAACAAGGAAGTGGACATTGATTGTTGCACATAACCTCAACATATGAGAATAATATTTAATATATATGCTACAAAAAGCATAACTTAACTGGATAGTTATTTTAAACTACTGCTAAGTTATTATACATGATTAGTATATACCATATGTACTGTGAGGAAAATAAAAAGATGTCTCTTCTTGAAAAGGTTAAATTCCTTCCTCATTAAAGGGTAATGAGCAAGTCATTTCCTGGCTCTGGACTTTAACTGCATGAAGAAGAATCGAAACAGAGATGCAGGAAAAGACAATAGCCACGTGACATGAACTAGACAGATGGGCACATTTAGTTCTGTTCCATTGTTCCCCAAAGCTAACCCTGTTTCATTGGATGTCACATAGCTGTCAAGTAGATTTCAGAAAATACAGTTAAGCCTCCTTTTTCTTATCTTTCTTTTGACACAGACCTGTTTACTTGTGCTAAATTGAATTTTGTTTAGACTTTGACAAATAAAGTATAATAATGACATCTTATTCCATAAAAATTTTTTTATTCTAATCTGCCAAATATGGAGTAGTAGGCATCCACTCAAAATGATTTTTTTGTTGTTGTTATATTTCAATTGCATTACTAAAAACTTTATCAATAAATATTAGGGGAAAAATGAAGAAGTTGTAGCTTTTTTTTTTTAATTTTAAAATTAGTTTTTGCTTATGGTCTAAAGAAAAAGAAACGTATTCTCATATAGTACTGTGTCTGGAAAATACATGAGGTCTCAATTAAATGGAGCACTCACTACAAAGGTACTTCTCCTGAGTAAGAGTTGGGACTGTGACATCTAGATAAGCTTTTATATCCAAAAAATCCATTTGTATCTGTGATGTCCTGAAAAAGATGCTTCGTGATTATTATCTTTCGTAATTCTGGCAATAAATCAATAAATATATAGTCCCCATTTTACAAATAGGAGCCCCCAAATCAGGATGGTTACTCAACTTAAAAAAATCCATGCAGCTCATTTATTGTTGGAACTGGTACTCAAAGAACTACATTGCCTATTAATATATGCCTAGTTTGCTTTATACCTGTCTTCTGAATATATAATTAAGGCTATATTTTCCTCTACATGTCATAAAATAATAATAGGTATGAATATACATTCCTAGTACAAAAAATAGTGCTTAATAGGAAATCAGAAAGAAAATACTAGATGTCTTTATGATAATATTTACCATGTTATTTCTTTTCATCCTTAAAATTAGCAATATAATTATTTTCATCTGAGAGATGTGAAAGCATCAGGGAGAGAAGTTAAACCTCTTACCCATGATAATACAACTGGAAGTCTCAAGATGAGACTCAAATTCAGAGCTGCTAGGCTTCAAATCCCACTGTCTTCCCATTACTGCACATTGGTCCACTGGGAAGAAGAGCCTATTCTCAGAATAAGCATTAATACTTGCCCTGTCTGGTTCATAGATCCAGTGCTTCTTCATTGTCCGTATTAACACATTTTTCTCCTCTCTTTCCCTATTTATATATGCCCATGCCAATATATATAAGTATCCTGGATTTGCTTCAAATGGGGATAAACTATAGCTTCCAATGTCAATCAAATTTACCAAGAACAAATACGCTTATGTGACAGGTAATTTTATGTGTCAGCTTCATTGGAACATAGCATGCCCAGATATCTGGTTAAACACTATTTCTGAGTAGGTCTGTGAGAATGGTTCAGGAAGAGATCGACATTTTATTCATAGATTGTGTAGAGCAGATTACCTTCCCCAGTGGGGATGGGCATCATCTGAACTGTTGAGGGCCTGAATACAATGAAAAAGAGAACAGGAAACTTTGCTTTGAACCCCTGGGGCATTGATCTTCTGCCCTCAGACCTCCTAGTTTTCAGGACTTCAAACTCAGACTGGTATTTACAAAGGCTGAGCCTCTGAACTACATATACCACAGCCTTTCCTGAGTCTCTGTCTTGCAGAGAGCCAATCCTTGGACTTCTTAACCTTCATGATGGCATGAGTCAATACCTTATAATAAATCTTTTTATTTTTTACACACACACACACACACACACACACACACACACACACACACACACACATATCCTATTGGTCCTGTTTCTCTGGAGATCCCTAACACAACTTATAAAGGGGTTTCCTTGAGTTATTCTTACACTGAGAATCCACTCCTCTTCCTAGAATGTAGGTATACCTCCACAAAGGCATAGTCAAGAACAGTTAGAAACAAAATAAATTAGCAGCTAACTCTTTAGCTTTTATTATTATATAATAATATAATAATATAATTATAATTATATATTATAAATATATATACAATAAATATATAATTATATACATACTTATATAATTATATAATTACATCAAGTTTCCAGGCATTTTATTTAATCCTTGCTACAGCACTAGGAGATATCACAACCCCATTTTGCTGATTAAGAATAAGGATTACCCAATTTGACTAAGGCAGCCATGGGACCAGTAAATGGGAGATTTGAATCTAAGTCTGCTTAATGCCAAAGTTCATGCTGTTAACTATTTCCTGAGGCTGACTCCATGGTGCAGAGGTAGCACAGAGTTAAATTTTTTAAAAAGGAAGCATTTCCCTTTTACCCATTCCATTCCTCCCCAAGAAAAGAAATACTATTCTGGTAGGCCTATATATATATATATATTCTGGGATCGTAGTCAAATACCTTTCAAATACTACCTCAACCTCTAAGAGAATTTTGTGATTTAAAACCAACAAAATTAAAAACTAAAAAGCACCTGACACAAATTAAAGACACTAACTACCAATGATTTAACTTTAAACCCATGTACAGATTTGCTATTTATTCTTTACTATTTACAGGGGCTATCCAATATGGATGACTAATTATTATGTAATTTCTTGAAAAAGAAACATTTATCAGTTGGATGGTACACATAGGCCAAAGCCTGAGCTACTCAGTAAAAGTCAAGGTAAGTAGACTGTTGATTTGTTCATTCATTCATTCATTTGTTGAAAATATATTTCATAGTGCCATTATACAGAGATTTGACGACTAGTAGAAAAGAGATCATTTAAAAAGCAGTAATAAAGTTGTATTGTGGGTACTATGATATAGTGTGATGTGCTATGGAAGTCCATTGCAAGAAAACCTAACTGAAACTACTTTGTTCCAGCAGCTGGGGAAAGAAAAATGAACATTTGTGAATTCTGCAGGCATCAACACACTCAAACAAATATTACCAAAAAAATAAAATAAAATAAAAAAGCAAGCAAGCTTCAGTGCCGGATTCTTTCTATAGATAGGGTTATAGTTTGGGTTAGAGATGTTCCCGTGGGCACACACTGATTTAGTGCAATGTACTCACTTTAAACATAAATGTTTAACAAAGTGGGTGTTTTCTTTGTCCCTTAACAGCAGTGTTCTAACAAAAGTCTGCTCTTGAAGCAATAAATTATGAAAGTGGAAAAGGTATCATGTATCTCACAGACCAGCAGGAATAGGTGTTAGGTCATACAAGCAATTTCTAACTTAAGAACAAGCAAGATGAGTTCCAAAAATGAAAGTCTGAGTTTACCTTTTTTTTTTTTTTTTGCTTGGAACAGATTTTGCCACGTAAAAACAATTCACTCACAGGCTTATCCTGAAGTACTCGAAAACTGTGAAAGAAAGCACCTCTTATAACAATACTCCTAAAGCTGACTTTGCAGATTTAATTTTGATGCCAAGAAGGGATGTCCCTTCACTCAAATCAGGGGTCAGAGAGAGGCAGGATCTATTCCTGGTGGTAGTCATCATTTCGGGTCCCAGTGTAGGAACAGGAGACAAGCTGGTGTCTAAGGCTGGAGGAAAGGGCTGACCATGGAGTGACAGGCAGGTGGGGAGTCATGTGATAAATGTAGAGAAAACTGTGAGTACTCTCAGCAGCACTCGCTTTTATTTCCTTACCCCTTCATCTATTCCACGCTCTTGCTTTAGAAAGGTCCTGGCCTTGCCACACAGAATAATATCTCAGCCCCTCAAGCTCTGAATGCTTCCCATTACTTTCAGAATGGGGCCTAGAAAACTTGCCTGTTTTTCCTATCACTTGTTGCTTTTTTTTTTTTTTTTTAAGGAGAAGAGGTGCTTATTTTTTATTTTACTTTTTTTAAGTCGGCTCCCCACCCAGCATGGAGCCCAATGCAGGGCCTGAACTCACAACCTTGAGATCAAGACCTGAGCTGCGATCAAGAGTTCAACGCTTAACTGACTGAGCCACCCAGGCGCCCCTCAGTTGTTGCTTTTGATTAAAGTTGCACTCTCTTTTCCAAACCAAAATTCCTAGAGACTGAGTATACATTTTGCATCCCAGGTTTGCACCTACCCCTGAATGTGGTCTTTGATGATTTAGAGATTTTTTTCCTAAGATTTTTACTTCAAACAGGCAAATTTACAGAAAATACACACACACACACACAATCGTAACAACATTAAAAGGCTATTCATAAAATATAAATCGTGTTAAAAAATTGTCTCTATTCAGAGTTCAAGAAAAGCACAGATTATTCCCCTAACCTGGAATTTCTATTCTCTAAACAAGTACCTGCTTGTCATTTTCTGAGTAAGGTGTAATTATACCGACCAGGCTGGATCTGGTTTTCCTTCTCCAGATGACTAGTGAGCATTTTCTCACCCTGTTCTCCTTATTATAAGAATAGTAAGATGGGACCACTCGTCCCCCTTGCCTTTCAGCCAACCCCCATCCAGTCATCTTCAACACTAAGAGTCCTTAGGAGTAAAGTCAATTTGGGGGCACTATAATTAAAAGCAATGGAGGGGTAAAGCAGAGATGGCATCCATAGGTGCTCTTCGATTCTACAGAGGTAAATAGGGACAGAGGAAGAAAGAAAAAGTGGGAAGGAAAGTTTCTAAAATAATCCATGATGCTCCTGTTAAGAAAAAAACCATAGGCCCAAAATGGTGTCACTGAGACCAAATTCCCAAACTGGGGCTTGATACCTCATCTAATTGCAGTTTCAGCCTCCCCCAGAAATGCAGTCTTAACTAGTCACTCAGGAGTTTTTCAATCAGCGCCAAATGAGTCAGCCACAGAGGCTTTCTCCATCCCCCACAAAATGAGGTAATCTGAAGGATAAAAGCCCCTTCTTTTTCCCCAAGGGAAAGCCTCCTTGCCTAAAACAATCCTTTTCTTTTGCTAATAACTCTCTTGCCCCACCCTCCTTCAATGAAGCCTTCCATTTTGTGATTCTCCTCAGACTCCTTATCTATTTGCTAGATGGGATGCTGCCCAATTCATGAATCTTTTAATAAAGCCAGTAAGATTGCTTAAATGTACTTGGTTGAATATTTGTTATTTAACACAGCCTTCACATATGAGGAGTTTAAGGAAAATGTACATACATAAATCACAGGCACATTGTGTAAATATACATTCAGCGAATACACATTGAGCTTTGACTGTGAGTTAAGCCCTATGCTAGGCACTTAGGATGTATACAAAAGCCCTGCCTCCCATGGCCTGTATATGTTAGCAATATACAAAATTAACTACACATTTTTATTGATTTTAATATCACTCTATATAACTAAACAGATTATAGAGTTCACTAGAAAGTGACAAATATAATGTTTCAAAAAAAGGAATCAAGGAAAGAACAGAAGTGTGAGTGGTAGAGAGACCACAGCTTAAATTATGAAAGAAAGGGGAGAGATCACGACTAACACCAAGGAAATAGAAACAATTATTGGAAATTATTATCAACAACTATACGCCAATAAATTAAGCAACCTGGAAGAAATGGATGCCTTCCGGGAAACCTATAAACTACCAAGACTGAAACAGGAAGAAACTAACAACCAGAAAAGGCCAATAACCAGGGCGCCTGGGTGGCTCAGTCGGTTAAGCGACTGCCTTCGGCTCAGGTCATGATCCTGGAGTCCCAGGATCGAGTCCCGCATCAGGCTCCCTGCTTGGCGGGGAGTCTGCTTCTCCCTCTGACCCTCCCCCCTCTCATGTGCGTGCTCTCTCTCTCTCATTCTCAGTCTCTCAAAATAAATAAATAAATCTAAAAAAAAAAAAAAAAGGCCAATAACCAGTAATGAGATTGAAGCAGTGATCAAAAACCTCCCAAAAAACAAGAGTCCAGGGCCTGATGGATTTCCTGGGGAATTCTACCAAATATTCAAAGAAGAAATAATACCTATTCTCCTGAAGCTGTTTTAAAAATAGAAACAGAAGGAAAGCTTCCAGACTCATTTTATGAGGCCAGCATTACCTTAATCCCCAAACCAGGCAAAGATCCCCTCAAAAAGGAGAATTTCAGACAGATATCCCTGATGAATATGGATTCCAAAATTCTCAACAAAATCCTAATAGGATCCAACAATACATTAAAAGGATCATCCACCACGACCAAGTGGGATTTATCCCCAGGATGCAAAGGTGGTTCAACATTCGCAAATCAATCAATGTGATAGAACACATTAATAACAGGAGAGAGAAGAACCATATGGTCCTCTCAACTGATGCAGAAAGAGCATTTGACAAAATACAGCATCCTTTCCTGATTAAAACTCTCAGAGTATAGGGATAGAGGGAACATTCCTCAAGTTCATAAAATCCATCTATGAAAAACCCACAGCAACTATCATCCTCAATGGGGAAAAGCTAAGAGGCTTTCCCTTAAGATCAGGAACATGACAAGTATGCCCATGCTCACCACTACTGTTCAACATAGTACTAGAAGTCCTAGCAACAGCAATCAAGCAACAAAAAGAAATAAAAGGTATTCAAATTGGCAAAGAAGAAGTCAAACTCTCTCTCTTCACAGATGACATGAGATTTTATGTGGAAAATCCAAAAGACTCTACCCCCAAATTCCTAGAACTCATACAGCAATTCAGTAATGTGGCAGGATACAAAATGCACAGAAATCAGTTGTTTTCTTACACACTAACAATGCAACTGTAAGAAAGAGAAATTAGAGAATCGATTCCATTTACAATAGCACCAAAAATCATAAAATACCTCAGAATAAACCTAACTAAAGAGGTAAAGGATCTATACTCTAGGAACTACGGAACACTCATGAAAGAAACTGAAGAAGACACAAAAAGATGGAAAAACATATCATGCTCACGGATCAGAAGAATAAACATTGTTAAAACGTCTATGCTGCTCAGAGCAATCTATATCTTCAACACCATTCCGATCAAAATTTCAATGACATTTTTCAAAGTGCTGGAACAAGCAATCTTAAAATTTGTATGGAATCAGAAAAGACCCTGAATCGCCAAGGAAATGTTGAAAAAGAAAAACAAAGCTGGGGGCATCACATTGCCCGATTTCAAGCTAATTACAAAGCAGTGATCACCAAGACAGCATGGTACTGGCACAAAAACAGACATATAGACCAATGGAACAGAACAGAGAACCCACATATGGACCCTCAACTCTATGATCAAATAGTCTTCGACAAAGCAGAAAAAAATATGCAGTGGAAAAAAGACAGTCTCTTCAATATATGGTGCTGGGAAAATCGGGCAGCTACATACAGAAGAATGACACTCGACCATTCTCTAACACCCTACACAAAGATAAACTCAAAATGGATGAAAGACCTCAATGTAAGACAGGAATCCATCAAAATCCTAGAGAAGAACATAGGCAGTAACCTCTTCAACAATGGCCACAGCAACTTCTTTCAAGATAATCTCCAAAGGCAAGTGAAACAAAAGCAAAATGAACTTTTGGGATTTCATCAAGATAAAAAGCTTCTGCACAGCAAAGGAAACAGTCAACAAAACAAAGAGGCAACCCACGGAATGGGAGAAGATACTTGCAAATGACACTACAGACAAAGGGCTGGTATCCAAGATCTGTAAAGAACTTCTCAAACTCAACACCCAAAAAACAATCAAGTCAAAAAATGGGCAGAAGACCTGAACAGACACTTCTCCAAAGAAGACATACAAATGGCTAACAGACACACGAAAAAATGTTCATCATCATTAGCCATCAGGGAAATTCAAATCAAAACCACTCTGAGATACCACCTTACACCAGTTAGAATGGCAAAAATTGAGACAGGGCAAGACACAACAAATGTTGGAGAGGTTGTGGAGAAAGGGGAACCTTCTTACAATGTTGGTGGGAATGCAAGTTGGTACAGCCACTTTGGGAAAACGGTGTGGAGGTGCCTCAAAAAATTAAAAATAGAGCAACCCTATGACCCAGCAATTGCACTCCTGGATATTTACCCCAAAGACACAGATGTAGTGAAAAGAAGAGCCATATGCACCCCAGTGTTCATAGCAGCAATGTCCGCAGTAGCCAAACTGTGGAAAGAACTGAGATGCCCTTCAACAGATGAATGGATAAAGATGTGGTCCATATATACAATGGAATATTACTCAGCCATCAGCAAGGATGAATACCCAACTTTTGCATCAACATGGATGGAACTGGAGGAGATTATACTAAGTGAAATAAGTCAAGCAGAGAAAGTCAATTATCATATGGTTTCACTTATTTGTGAAACCTAAGGAATAGCCTGGAGGACATTAGGAGAAGGACTTCATTTTTCCAATGAAGGGGGGAAATCAGAGGGGGAGACGGACCATGAGAGACGATGGACTCCAAGAAACAAACTGAGGGTTTTAGAGGGGAAAGGGGGTGGGAGGATGGGTTAGCCTGGTGATGGGTATTAAAGAGGGCACGTATTGCATGGCGCACTGGGTGTTCTATGAAAACAATGAATCATGGAACACTACATCAAAAACTAATGATGTACTGTATGGTGATAACATTATAAAATAAAATTTAAAAAAATAAATAAATAGAGTCAGCTGGCATGCCTCATGGAATTCTTTGAAGGAAAGAACTGAAAGAAGTGAGTGATAGGAGATAAAATTTGGCCACAGAAATAATATATTACTTATATGAATAACATATAAGAGAAAAAATAAACAGATGATGACAAGATACTAATTTTTAAAATTATTAACATTTCAATATCCAGATGGCCTCAAACTTCAATTATACTTTAAGCAACTTCTCCATCATATAGGCAAAACCACAGTTAGGTTTTGTATAAGAGAAAAAATAAATTAAATAGAAGATAATATTACTATATTTCCTGGTGTGTCTAGGAAATAATTCTTAAGTCATAGTAATTGGAAATCTGCAGAGGACTGATGGAGCTACACAAATAACAAATTTACATCTGTTCATTTTTCTTCAGGAGCAAAGGAAAAGAGATACTTTTTTTTTTTAATGCAAAACCTCTCTCTGAGAAAACTGAAATTAATTTACTTCAAATTCTGCAGCCTATCAGCCTCCACTTTTCACATGAGCATAATTTTAGGACAAACACATGCAAAAAAAAATCTGGCCATTTAAGCAACTTTCAATCAGTTTTAAAGTTAAACCAAAAAAAAGGCATTAAAACAGGATGTGATTATGAATTTCTTTATAAACCTATTTTATGGGCTGTCTAATACATGTCCTCAAATTTATCTACAGAACTCTGGATGAAAATGATTATAAAATTAAAGGCCATTTTAATGAGATATCAGAAAAATGCCTTTCATCATTTTTCCAACATGGAAAATAGTTTAACTCTCTCTATACAATTACTCTTGAATGTATATTTCTACATGGAAAAGCATGACCCACACAGTGCCGTTTTAAAATTACATTTGTAATAGAAAACCTGTGATACAGATGAGCATAGGAATGATTCGATCTCCATCTTTCTCTTGCTGGACTCCAATTTCTTAAAGGATTCTTATTTCCCCCAATTTTACGTCGGATTATGGGGGGAGGGCAAATCATAACAGTTACTTCCAGCAGGCAATCCTAGACACCACTACTATAATGTGTAGTTTCTATTGCTATAAAAGAAATGAGTGTGAAATAATAAGAGGTTTGATTCAATTCTATTCAAAAGCATTTATTGAGTACCAAGGAGGTGTCAGGACTTCACTATGTGCTAGAAACAAAGACATAAATGATTTACATCCCCAGCCACCAAGGAGCTCCTAGTGTGAAGAACAGTTCTTTGGTCATTGTATCCATGCATTTCATAGGATGAAATTATTCTCTGGGATATCCTGTAGCTTCATGATGACAAAATGCACTTTTCTATTACATTCAAGAGAACTGAATAATATGTCCAACTTTCTAGACCCATGATGTCACTATGCCCCCCCCATGTGGACATAAATCTCCAAAGAAATACTTAACTTCTTTATACTAGATGATTTTTGGCCATTTCTCCCCTTCTTGTTGTCATATTCATTAGCATCAATAACATCAAACACCCCAGTCTTCTTTCCTTCTCCTTCAACATACCATATGGTTCCTCTTTCTCTACCAAATTCTTTAAATACTGGCATTCCCCAGAATTCTATCCATGGTCTTTTGTATATTTGTCCTTATACATATCTCACACACACACACACACACACACACACACACAAAAGTTTCAACTTCCACACTGAGATAATTACAGTGCTCTATCTCAGGATGCTCTCATGAGCTGTAAAAACACATTCCAGATGCCTAGTGGATGCCCAATAGGCATTTGAAACTTACATGGCCAAAAATGAATGATTTTTGCCCCAAATATCTTGTTCATTTGTCTTCCTAGTATGACTCTTTTCTTTATTATTATTATTATATTATTATTATTATTATTATTATTATTATTTTAGTCCAGGCTGAGTTAGGTCTCCGTCTGCCTTCTCATAATAATATAAGCTTATCTCTTAGAAAAGATGCTACTTTGTTACTTAACATATTTTTAAATCCAGATTATAAGCTACTTGACAGCAGAAACTACACACTGTCAGCTTATCCCCAACATTTAATACAATGTCTGTTGCCATATTTGTCAAATAAATTAATGAATCCTTATTTCCAATACATAAATGTGCAAATGTGCTCATATCTATAAATGTATTGAGAAGATATAATCAATGTTAATCAAACTTTATAATTGCTCATTCTTTCTCAGAAATTTGTGAAAACTAATGATGTTCAACATAGGTGTTACAAGAACTGGGGACTTCAGAGTGACAAAAAAACAGATTTCACCTCCTGATGTAAAGTGTAAAATCAACTCACAATGAATCAGAGAACAGGTGTGCAAAATGAGCCATCAGAGAAGATGGTGAGCAAGTACTAAGTGTTAACTTGTCTAACTATAATTACAAAACAACTGAATACACTCAATGTAAAGCTATGCATGGAAGAGCAGGTGGTGTGACTTAGAAGAAAGGCCCATAAACCAGGATTTACAGAGGAAAATGTCAATTTAGGCTGCCTTAGACTAATGTCATTATAAATTAATTCATCCAATAGTCCTCAGCCTGACGCTTTTATAAATTGAATCTTTTCAACACATGGATAGATATGCTCACCAAACGAACTTATGAATCCCATACAAACTTGACTGGACTCTGAGTCTTCTAGTACTTGTAACAACATAGTGGAAGAAATCCCATGAAAATGCTAGCACACTGGAACTTTCCTATCCTTCTGTGAGCTTTGGTTAGATAAGTAGGGCTCTCTGGGAGTGCACCAGGCACCTGAACAGATCCAGCTTCTTCCCTTAGACCACTTACAGAAACTTACTGAATACTACTGAGTGCTATGAGTTTTCATGTTACATACAAATTGTAATTTTAACTGATAATCACATATGATGCTTCACCATAACACCTACAATAAAACGTGTTTCATCTTGTGGTTTTTCCTTTTTTTAATTGACCCAATGTATTATAATTGCAGCTTCACCATAAAATCATTTCTGACTTCCTCTTTACTATCCTGCAGATGTTCGGGTCATTATATAGTAATTCTCTTGTCTTAATTTATCCTGGCATCTGACGAGACAGATGTAGCCAAAGTTCTTCATTACAGTACATCATGACCCAAACTCAAGAATGGATAGTTTAATGCTAAAACATACTCAAGAATTTGCATACACAAATGCATATATGGTTGATGAAATCACTGAGCATGGTTAATTTGCCCTAGTATCAAATAAACACTAATTTTTATTTTCAAAAATATTCCAATAAGGGCTACACTTACATTCTTAGCTGATCTATTTGTCCTGAAAAGATGGTTAATATTACACTAAGTCTAGAAATTAGGACTGAAATTACTAAAAGACAAATTCCAGTAATGTGTTTCTATTAACAAAAAATAGCTGTAAAGGCACTTATATATCTCAAGTAGGATTTTAAAATGACTCTTAATATTTTCAGAATCATGAAACATCTTATCATTTCAACAAATCAGAATATAATTATGTACTTCATTATTTACCATTTAATTTTTTTTCTAATTAACAAATGAAAATACCAGAATTTGTTTTGTTGAAATGTCCCTTGGCTGGTTATCCAGTTAAGTAACAATAACATATTTTCTCTTACTGATTTTGAAAAAGAGTTTATTTTCAACATATTTGTAATAATGGAAATATTTCCAGGGTTTGGTGGGAGAAAGGGAAAGAAAACTCAGGCCTTGACATTAGATGATATACTCCAGAATCTTTATCCAACATCAGTATGTACATATATTGTATACAATAACAACGGTCTAAGGGAATTTTACCACTTTTATGTTTTTTGGACAATGACTCTTTACATAGACATAGATAGATATAAATTTAAAAATTGTGCAATAAATCAATATGAAGAGTCAGATAAGTGGACATGGGCAGTAACACTAGTTGGGAAAGAAGTGGATCAGCTAGGTATAATGAGCAGGACACAGGAGTACTGTCCAACAAACTTGAACTTAGTTGATTTATTTCCATTTGGTAGTGTACTCATTAATCAACTCGCTTATTTGTTTATTAATTCATTCATTGATTTATTAATTAACATATCCATAGTTTAACTCATTCATTAGCTTGTTAATCAACATGTACATAACTTAAAGCCCATGTGCCTGTCATTACACTTAGTATCAGGGATAGAATGGTATCTAAGCACCCTCGGACCTTAAAGAAATTACACTGTAATTAAGGGGAACATGGTATCACAAATGACAATATGATCCAGACTATAAAGAGCCAAGTATTAGTTGCTATGATGAGATTTGGGAAGGGTACCTACCTTCCAACTCTGAAAATATAAAAAGTATCAAGAAATTTTCCCAGGGAGTATCACATAAGCTGAGATAGAAAGAATATAAAATTATCAGCCAGGTAAAAAGAATGGGAAGTGGGAGGTAAAGAGGTCAGAAGGGGGGAAAATGGTGGAAAACGTTACATGAAAAAAACAAATAGTATGTGCAGAAGCCTCTCAGCAAAAAAGTTTGGGAAAACTCCAAAAAAGAAACTTCAACTAAAATTCAGGTATGTGATAAAGCCACAACAACAATAAAAACTTGGAATCAGGCATATTTAGAAAAAATAAATCTAACAATCAGGAACAACCAATTTAAAATGTAATGCAGGGGGAAAATCTAATTCACATTAGCAAAAATAGATTTTAAGAATATTAAGAAATATATAATATAAATACATAAATATAAATCGGTAAGGAAGAAGGAAAAGTTTCACCATTTGCAGATGAAATGATACTATATATAAAAAATCATAAAGACTCCACCAAAAAACTATTAGAACTGATAAATGAATTCAATAAAGTTCCAAGATACAAAATTAATATACATATATCTGTTGCGCTTCTATACAATACTGAGTAGCAGTAAGAGAAATTAAGAAAACAATCCATTTACAACTGCTCCCAAAAGAAAAAAACATCTACGAATAAACTTAACCAAGGAGGTGGAAGATCTGTACTCCAAAAACTAGAAAACATTAATGAAAGAAACCAAAGATGATACAAACAAGTGGAAAGATACTCCATATTCATGGATTGGAAAAACCAATATTGTTAAAAATCTCCATACAACCCAAAGCAACCTAGAGATTCAATGCAATCATTATCAAAATGCCAATAACATTTTTCACAGAACTAGAACAAATAATCCTAAAATTTGTATAGAACCACAGAAGATCCTGAATCAATACTGAAAAAGAGCTGGAGGTATCATAATCCCAGATTTCAAGATATCCTAAAAAGCTGTAGTAATCAGAAACAGTATGGTACTGACACAAAAAATTGACACAGAGCTCAATGGAACAGAATAGGGTCCAGAAGTAAACCCACACTTTTATGAAGGCCAATTAAACTATGACAAAAAAGTCAAGACTATATAATGGGAAAAAGTCTCTTCAACAAATGTGGGTGTTGGGAAAACTGGACAGCTACATGCAAAAGAATAAAATTGGACCACTTTCTAATAACATACATAAAAATAAACTCAAAATGGATTAAAGACCTAAATGTGAGACTTGAAACCATAAAATTCCTAAAAGAAAACACAGGCAGTAATTTCTTTGACATCAGCTTTAGGAACATTTTTCTAGCTACGTGTCCTATGGCAAAGGAAACAAAAGCATTTTAAATTATTGGGACTACACCAAAATAAAAAGCTTTTGCATAGCAAAGGAAACCATGAACAAAACCGTAAGCCAATCTATTGAATGAGAGAAGATATTTACAAATGATATATCTGATAAGGGGTTAATGTCCAAAATAGATAAAGAACTTATACAACTCAACACCAAAAGACCACAAATATTCCAATTAAAAAATAGGCAGAGGATCTGACTAGACATTTTTCCAAAGAAGACATACAGATGGCTAACAGACACATGAAAAGATGCTCAACATCACTAATCATTGGGGAAATGTAAATCAAAACCACAATGAGATATTACTTTACACCCGTCAGATGGATAAAATCAAAAACACAAGAAATAACAAGTGTTGGAGAGGATATGGAGAAAAAAGAATTTTCATGTGCTCTGTTAGTGGGAATGCAAATTGGTGCAGCCACTGTGGGAAACAGTATGGAGGTTCGTCAAAAAGTTAAAAACAGAATTACCATATGATGCAGTAATTCCACTACTGAATATTTACCCAAAGAAAATGAAAACACTAATTCAAAAAGATACATGCACCCTTGTTTAGCATTATTTACAATAGCCAAGATATGGAATCAACCCAAGTGTCCATCCATAGATGAATGGATAAAGAAGATGTAGTAAATATACACAATGGAATATTACTCAGCCATAAAAAAGAAAGAAATCTTGTCATTTGTAACAACATGGATGGACCTCAAGGGTACAATGCTAAGTAAAATAAGTCAGTCAGAGAAAGACAAATACCATATGATTTCACTCATGTGTGTAACTTAAGAAACAAAACAAAGGAACAAAGAAAAAAATTTTTTAAAAAGACAAACAAACAAAAAAACCAGACTCTTAAAAACAAAGAATAAATGGGTTGTTGCCAGAAGGGAGGCAGGTAGGGGAATGGATGAAATAAAGTGGATTAAGAGAACACTCATCTTGATGACTACTGAGTATATAGAATTATTGAATCATTGAGGCATCTGGGTTGCTCAGTCGGTTAAGCATTTGCTTTCGGTTCAGGTCATGATCCCAGGGTCCTGGGATCAAGCCCCCCACTGGGATCTGCCCCTCCCCCTGTCTGTGCGCTTGCTCTCTCTCTCTCTCTGTGTCTTTCTCTCAAATAAATAAAATCTTAAAAAAAATTAAAAATTAAAAAAAAAATTATTGAATCATTATATTGTTGTACATCAGAAACTAATATAACACTGTACATTAACTACACTTGAATAACCAAAAAAAAGTAAACATATTTGCAGTCTTAACCAGAAAAAAAATTAAGAAAAAAGATCAACTTCAAATATGTGAGACCATTGTGGAAAAAAAAAAATGTTGTTAATAAAGGGAAATTTAAAAATTGGAATAAATGTAGCAATACATGTATCAGAAAGGGAAGCTTCAAAGTGTGACAATATCAGTTCCCCTCACTCTAATACAGTCACTGCATAACCAATCAAAGCCCAACTCAACTTCTAATGCAATTTAACAAGGCTATGAACAGATCCATGTTAAACAGAAAACACAGAGGAATAATCAAGAAGTGTTAGAAAACAAACAAGAATGGGAAACTTGCCTTACAAAATCTGAAATTTTGCAGAAGTTATAGCAAATAAAAGTTTGTTCTTGCTGTGGGTTGCCAAAAGACCAGATTAAAGGCCACAACAATGATTCCATGTTGACAAATTTAGTCTACATGAAAACTATTCAATAAATTATTTCCTTGACATTAGTAACCACTAGAAAAAAATTATGCCTTAATACAAAAATAATATATCCTGAGTAGATTAAGGACTCCCCCCAAAAAAGACCTCAAAATTAATTCTAAAAATATTTTAGAAATCTACAATTTTTTAAATTACCCTGCAAATGGTCTTCATAGAGACAGAAAATACAGAGGCTTTAAATGAAAGTACTTGTCGTTTTATATTGGTAAGTAGAAATAAAAATATAAAATTCGAGTTATGTACAATAAACATTATAAGAAAAGTTAGACAAAAAGTAGAAGAAAATATTTGCAAAACTGATTTTTGTGTATGTGCATATAAGTGCATAGGGCATTTAATTTTAAACTCCACAAATCAACAAGAAAAACGTCACCCAGAAAACCAGGCAAGGAATATGAACAATTAGTTCCCAGTAAAATTACAAAGAACCAATAAAATAAGAAAAATTGTTCAACTCCACCTGTAATTAGGGAAATGGAGAATGAAGCAGCAGTTTTGAAACCATTCTACTGGGCATTTATTAATGCTGTCTATATAATAGTCTCAGTAGAAACCATTTAATGTGAATCCAAATGGGGAGGGTCATGCAGATTTTGACACACCTGCACACACACAAACTTAAAAATCAATGATGCCACAAATATGCAGGGGAAAAAAGTTAAAAATATGTTGTTTAACTGCATATATATAAATAGTTGTGAAAAATCTCAAAAGATTTATCACAGGACGGAGCAAGATGGTGGAGGAGTAGTAGACCTGGATTTCATCTGGTCTCAGGAATTCAGCTGGATAGGGATCAAACCATTCTGAACACCCACAAACTCAACAGGAGATCGAAGAAAAGAATAGCAACAACTCTCTGAACAGAAAAGCAACCACTTTCTGGAAGGTAGGACGTGCGGAGAAGTGAATCCAAGGCGATATTCGGGAGGATAGACGGCGGGGGAGGGAGGCCTCCATGGGCCGCTTCTGGCAAGTGATAGAGCAGTGGAGCACAAAATCGGAATTTTAGAAGTTGGCTCTGCTGAGGGACGTCGCTCCATTGGCTAATCTGGGGGTGGAACCCTCGTGGGACAGTGTGGTCTCAGGACCCTCGGGGTCACAGAAAGACCGGGGGTGCCTGAGTGCAGCAGAGCTCTCAGGTATTGAAGAGGGGAAGCCAGCTGCAGAGACGGAGCCGAGGCGCGGGCTCTCAGCTTGGGGTTGCCATAAACTGATCCGCGGCCCAGTCGGGCCACAGCTCCTCCAGCAGGGACCCGACAAGCAGCAGATCTGGGGAGACTCCCCTTCCTCCCCTGGGAGGAGCGGCGCGGGAGCGCACCACAGGGATCTGCTGGGTTTGGAGACTCCACACGGAGTCGGGTGCCAGAGATAGAAACGCTCGGTCACAGACCAAGTGAGCACGGAGTGCGGCCGGAGACTGGGGACACGGGAGTGACTGACTGCTTTTCTCTGGGGGTGCACTGAAGAGCGGGGCCCCGAGTTCTCGGCTCCTCCGGGGCGGAGATTGGAAAGTCGCCATTTTCACTCTAGTCCTCCAAAGCTGTAGGGAAAGTTTGCAGGGAGAGAGCAAACCCGAGCAGATTGCTTAGCCTGGACTGGCAAGGGTGGGGCAATTCCGCCTCTGGCAAAGACATTTGGCAACCACGGCAACAGGCCCCTCCCCCAGAAGAGCAGCAGGAAAAGCCAGCCAAGACCAAGTTTACCGATCAAGGAGAACGGGAGAACACCAGCGCTAGGGGAATACTGCACATAGAATTCATGGCTTTTTTACCATGATTCATTAGTCTTTCAAAGTTAATTTTGTTAACTGTTTTTTTAATTTTTCTTTCTCCCTTTCTTAACCAACATCTTATCAATCCTTTTTAAAAAAAAATTTTTATTTTTCATTTTTAGAGTCATATTCTATCCCTTCATAGTAGTTACCCTTATTTTTGGCAGATATATATATAAGTTGTTCTCTAAAATTTTGAGATAAAGTTCCTTCTGACATATCAAAATATACCCTAAATCTTTAGTGTATGGCTTTCTCTAGTCTCCTGCCTGATCACATTCTCTCCCCCCTTTTATTTTTCTTTCTTTCTTTCCTTTTTTTTAATCCTCTTCTTTCTTTTTTCAAACATCTTATCAATTCCTTTTTTAAAATTTTTTATGATTTTCACCTTTACAGTCATATTCCATCCCTTCATCATACAACCCTTATTTTGTACATATAAGTCTTCCTTTCTTTAAAATTTTAGGAGGCACTTTCTTCTAATAGACTAAAATATACTCAAAATCTAATGGGTGGCACTGATCTATGCACCAGCCTGATCATATCTGATCATATTCTGTTTTTGTTTTGTTTTGTTTTGTTCTGTTTTTGTTTGTTTTATCTTTTTCTTTTCTTTTTTTTCTCTTTCTTTTTTCTTTCTTTCACTTTCTTTTCCCCTGGTTTCAGGTGTTTTCTGATTTGATTAGAGTATATTTTCTGGGGACGTTGTTAGCATTTTCTTCTCTCATTCATCTATTCTCCTCTGAACAAAATGACAAGATGAAAAAAATCACCTCAACAAAAAGAACAAGAGGTAGTACCATCTGCCAGGGACCTACTCAATACGGACATCAGTGCGATGTCGGACCTAGAGTTCAGAATCATGACTTTAAAGATACTAGCTGGACTGGATCAAAAAGGCTATTCATGAGGTGAAATCAAAAATGGGGGCACTAACTGCTAGGATAAATGAGGCAGAAGAGAGAATCAGCGATATAGAAGACCAAATGATGGAAAAATAAAGAGGCTGAGAAAAAGAGAGATAAACAACTATTGGATCATGAGGGCAGAATTCGAAAGATAAGCGATACAATAAGATGAAACAACATTAGAATAATTGGGATCCCAGAAGAAGAAGAAAGACAGAGGGGCAGAAGGTATATTGGAGCAAATAATAGCAGAGAACTTCCCTAATGCGGGGAAGGAAACAGGCATCAAAATCCAGGAGGCACAGAGAACCCCTCTCAAAATCAATAAAAATAGGTCAACACCCCAACATCTATTAGTAAAACTTACGAGTCTCAGAGATGAAGAGAAAATCCTGAAAGTAGCTCGGGAGAAGAGATATGTAACCTATAATGGCAGAAATATTAGATTGGCAACAGACCTATCCACAGAGACCTGGCAGGCCAGAAAGGACTGGCATGATATCTTCAGAGCACTAAACGAGAAAAATATGCACCCAAGAATACTGTATCCAGCTAGGCTCTCATTGAAAATTGAAGGAGAGATAAAAAGCTTCCAGGACAAACAAAAACTAAAGGAATTTGCAAACACGAAACCAGCCCTACAAGAAATATTGAAAGGGGTCCTCCAAGCAAAGAGAGAGCCTAAAAACAGCATGGACCAGAAAGGAATACAGACAATATACAGTAACAATCACTTACACACAATACAATGGCACTAAATTCATACCTTTCAATAGTTACCCTGAATGTAAATGGGCTAAATGCCCCAATCAAAGACACAGGCTATCAGATTGGATTAAAAAACAAGACCCATGATATGCTGTCTGCAAGAGACTCATTTTAGACCCCAAAACAGCCCCACATTGAAAGTGAAGGGGTGGAAAACCATTTACCATGCTAATGGACACCAAAAGAAAGCTGGGGTGGCAATCCTTATATCAGACAAATTAGATTTTAAAACAAAGACTGTAATAAGAGATGAGGAAGGACACTATATCCTACTTAAAGGGTCTATCCAACAAGAAGTTCTAACAATTGTAAATATCTATGCCCCTAACATGGGAGCAGCCAATTATATAAGACAATTAATAACAAAGGCAAAGAAACACATTGACAACAATACAATAATACTGGGAGACTTTAACACCCCCTCACTGAAATGGACAGATCATCTAAGCAAAAGATCAACAAGGAAATAAAGACTTTAAATGACACACTGGACCAAATGGACTTCACAGACATATTCAGAACATTCCATCCCAAAGCAACGGAATACACATTCTTCTCTAGTGCCCAAGGAACATTCTCCAGAATACATTACATCCTAGGTCACAAATCAGATCTCAACCGGTACCAAAAGATTGGGATTATTCTCTGCATATTTTCAGACCACAATGCTTTGAAACTAGAACTCAATCACAAGAGGAAAGTCGGAAAGAACTCACATATATGGAGGCTAAAGAGCATCCTACTAAAGAATGAATGGGTCAACCAGGAAATTAAAGAAGAATTAAAAAAATTCATGGAAACCAATGAAAATGAAAACACAACTGTTTAAAATCTTTGGGATGCAGCAAAGGCAGTCCTGAGAGGAAAGTATATAGCAATACAAGCCTTTCTCAAGAAACAAGAAAAGTCTCAAATACACAACCTAACCCTACACCTAAAGGAGCTAGAGAAAAAACAGCAAATAAAGCCTAAACCCAGCAGGAGAAGAGAAATAATAAAGATCAGAGCAGAAATCAATGAACTAGAAACCAAAAGAACAGTAGAACAGATCAACGAAACTAGGAGCTGGTTCTTTGAAAGAATGAACAAGATTGATAAACCCCTGGCCAGACTTATCAAAAAGAAAAGAGAAATGACCCAAATCAACAAAACTATGAATGAAACAGGAGAGATCACAACCTCAATATCATAAGTCATCTATGAAAAACCTACAGCAAATATCATTCTCAATGGGGAAAAAGTGAGAGCTTTTCCCCTAAGGTCTGGAACGCGGCAGGGATGTCCACTATCACCACTGCTATTCAACATAGTATTAGAAGTCCTAGCCACAGCAATCAGACAACAAAAAAAATCAAAGGCATCCAAATCGGCAAGGAGGAAGTCAAACTCTCACTCTTTGCAGATGATATGATACTGTATGTGGAAAACCCAAAAGACTCCACCCCAAAACCGCTAGAACTCATATAGGAATTCAGTGAAGTGGCAGGATATAAAATCAACGCACAGAAATCAGTGGCATTCCTATACACCAACAACAAGACAGAAGAGAGTGAAATTAAGGAGTTGACCCCATTTACAATTGCACCCAAAACCATAAGATACCTAGGAATAAATCTAACCAAAGAGGGAAAGGATCTGTACTCAGAAAACTATAAAATACTCATGAAAGAAATTGAGGAAGACACAAAGAAATGGAAAAACTTTCCATACTCATGGATTGGAAGAACAAACATTGTGAAGATGTCAATGCTACCTAGAGCAATCTACACATTCAATGCAATCCCCATCAAAATACCATCCACTTTTTTCAAAGAAATGGAACAAAGAATCCTAAAATTTGTATGGAACCAGAAAAAAACCCGAATAGCCAGAGGAATGTTGAAAAAGAAAAGCAAAGCTGGTGGCACCACAATTCCGGACTTCCAGCTCTATTACAAAGCTGTCCTCATCAAGACAGTATGGTACTGGCACAAAAACAGACACATGTATCAATGGAACAGAATAGAGAGCCCAGAAATGGACCCTCAACTCTATGGTCAACTAATCTTTGACAAAGCAGGAAAGAATGTCCAATGGAAAAAAGACAGTCTCTTCAACAAATGGTGTTGGGAAAATTGGACAGCCACATGCAGAAGAATGAAACTGGACCATTTCCTTACACCACACACAAAAATAGACTCAAAATGGTTGAAAGACCTCAATGTGAGACAGGAGTCCATCAAAATCCTAAAGGAGAACACAGGCAGCAACCTCTTTGACCTCAGCCGCAGCAACTTCTTCCTAGAAATATCGCCAAAGGCAACAGAAGCAAGGGCAAAAATGAACTATTGGAACTTCATCAAGATAAAAAGCTTTTGCAGGGCGAAAGAAACAGTCAACAAAACCAAAAGACAACCGACAGTAAAGGAGAAGATATTTGCAAATGACATATCAGATAAAGGGCTAGTATCCATAATCTATAAAGAATTTATCAAACTCAACACCCAAAGAACAAATAATCCAATCAAGAAATGGGCAGGAGACATGAACAGAGATTTTTCCAAAGAAGACATCCAAATGGCCAACAGACACATGAAAAAGTGCTCAACATTGCTCGGCATCAGGGAAATCCAAATCAAAACCTCAATGAGATATCACCTCACACCAGTCAGAATGGCTAAAATTAACAAGTCAGGAAACAACAGATGTTGGCAGGGATGCGGAGAAAGGGGAACCCTCCTACACTGTTGGTGGGAATGCAAGCTTGTGCAGCCACTCTGGAAATCAGAATGGAGGTTCCTCTATTAGTTGAAAATAGAGCTACCCTACAACCTAGCAATTGCACTACTGGGTATTTACCCTAAAGACACAAACGTAGGGACCCAAAGGGTATATGCACCCCAATGTTTATAGCAGCAACGTCCACAATAGCCAAACTGTGAAAAGAGCCAAGATGTCCATCGACAGATGAATGGATAAAGAAGAGGTGGTGTAGATACACAATGGAATATTATGCAGCCATCAAAAGGAATGAGATCTTGCCGTTTGCAACGACGTGGATGGAACTGGAGGGTGTTATGCTGAGTGAAATAAGTCAATCAGAGAAAGACATGTTATCACATGACCTCACTGATATGAGGAATTCTTAATCTCAGGAAACAAACTGAGCGTTGCTGGAGTGGTGGGGGGTGGGAGGGATGGGGTGGCTGGGTGATAGCCATTGGGGAGGGTATGTGCTATGGTGAGCGCTGTGATTTGGGCAAGACTGTTGAATCACAGATTTGTACCTCTGAAACAAAGAATGCAATATATGTTAAGAAAAAAAAGAAGAAGAAGAAGATGATAAGCAGGAGGGAAAGAATGAAGGGGGGGAAATCATAGGGGGAGAGGAACCATGAGAGATGATGGACTCTGAAAAACAAACTGAGGGTTCTAGAGGGGGTGGGGTGGGGGGATGGGTTAGCCTGGTGATGGGTATTAAAGAGAGCACATTCTGCGTGGAGCACTGGGTGTTATGCACAAACAATGAATCATGGAACACTACATTAAAAACTAATGATGTAATGTATGGTGATTAACATAACAATAAAAAAGAAAAAAATCTTAAAAAAAAGATCAGAATTCAAAAAAAAAAAAAGATTTATCACAGAGCAGGGAAAAGGTGGGTAAGAAATGAAATTAGAAATTTTTATGCTTTACTCCATATTCTTCAGTACTGTTTCAGTGTTTTACAACTAGATTGTATTTGTGTATTGATTGGTGAAAATTATCAATCAAAACAAAGTATGTAGTAAGTGTAGGCCTTGCTCTTGCCAGCAGAACAAGCAGGTACAGGCAGCCAATGAGGCTGCCCTACCTCATTCCAGCAATCAGTAAAGAGCCAAGTGAATTATGTATACAAGTCCTAGTGACCTAAAGCCAATGAAATTTTACCCAAACCTCTCCATCTCATTTACTTCACACAATGGCAAGCACTTCCAGGCACTCCTGTTCAATAGCCTCTCCCGAATTCTCTATTTTGAGAGACCAGTCTGCTTACCTAGTATCCCCCGGACACCTCTCTCCATCCTTAACACACACATACCTGCATACATCCATGGAACTTGGCAGGAAACCCTGTCCTGAACTCCAGCCATGTGGCCAAGGGGTTCCTTTCCTCCTCATTTCCACCTGTCCTCCTCATTCCATGGGCTTCTCACGCCTTGTTCGTGACAGAGTTCAAGAATGGCTCAGCTCTGTCAGGTAGTCACACCACTTCTATTCTGTAATCTCTGATTCTTCTCACCTCTCAAGGCTTCTCAAAACCTGGCCCTGAACGAACCTATCAAACTCTCACTGGAATCTGATCTATAGTGGCAACTCTGCACCCCACATTTCCTTCACGCTATATCCTCTTAAATTACTTCCTCCTTCGAGTTCTTGGCAGCATGAGATAACATAAACTCACTGACATTCTATGGAAAATTTTGGCTCCACCTGGGCGTCTTTCACCTGATCCACTCCTCCATGAGAAACAATTGTCTGATCTCTCTCAAACTGAAGCTTTCGACAGGCAGCTGTTATTGAGTGAATGATGTCTCTCCTCCAGAAAAAGATATGTTGAAGCGCCCACCCCCAACACCTCAGAATATGACCTTATTTGGAGACAGGATCATTGCAGATGTAAGTTGTTAATTTAACAAGGGAGGGGCCCTAATCCAACAACTGGTCCCCTTATGTGAATGTGAAGACAAGAACATGCAGGGAGACCACCACATGATGACAAAGGCAGAGACTCGGGTTCTGCAGATGCAAGCCAAGAAACTCCAAAAAATGGCAGCAAATCACAGGAGAGAAGCAAGGAAGGATTCCCTTACAGGTTTCAGAGGGAGCAAGGTGCTGTGGATACCTTGATTTCAGACTATTAGCCTCCAGACTTGTGACAAAATCAATTTCTATTGTTCTTAGCCACTTACTTTGTGGTGCTTCGTTATGGCAGATGTAGGATACTAATACATGAACCAATCTTAATGTAAATGTGTTTGCTTCTGAAATTGCAAGAAAATGCAACTCTAGATGTGTAATTCAAGAAGGCTCCTAGTGATCTGGAATCACTTCATGATAATGGTTAAAATGCCCTTATACAATTCCAAGACTGAGGTTATTTAATACCCATTACTAATCTTATCACTTATATTGATAAACAGGATCTTCTCTGCTGACACAGATTTCATAATTCATTATAAAATCAATATAATTAGAACTGTTTACATATAAAGAGATACAATGACCAATAAGAAATAGCCATTATCTCAAGAAAATTAATGTGAATGGAAATGACCACTGTACTTCAATATTAAATATGGTATTGTTATTAACTTTAGACAGATTTTTTTACATTATAGAAGTATGTATTTATTCCTAGTTTATTACAATTCTTATTTATTTATAAGTTTATTTGTTATTTATGAAGCAGATGTTGATCAAAAGCCTTCTTGGCATTTCTAGAGATGATCATAATTCTTTCCTCTTCTGACTTTTTAAATTGAAAGAGTATAATAATTGAATTGTAATATTGAATACCACCTATAAATCTTAGAATAAGTCCCATCTGATAGTGATGTTTTAATCTTTAATATGCTGCTACATCCACTATATTAATTTTAGGATATGTGTACATTTATATTCACAAGTATAACTGGCAGTTCTGTTATTTTGTTGTTTATTTGCCTTTGGTGCGTGGGTTTGTTTTTTGTCTTCTGGATTTTTCTGTTTTTGATGTTTGTTGTTGTTACTGTTGTCATTATTGTCCTTTGTTTTTTTGGTGTTAAATATAGTCAGACGTTTTGCCATCAGTTTATCTAACTTCACAAAAATAAATTGAGAAGTGTAACTGGTACAAGAAATATCACTTGATTGAAGATTCGATAGGACTTACACATCAAAAGCCTGAACTTGTTTCCTGGTAGAGAAAATTCTTTAACATGGTTTTCAAGTTTTTCCAAATTGCCTACTTCTTCTTGGGTTAATGTTGATCATTTATATTTTCCCAGAAAAGCATTCATATCACAAGGATTTTCATATGTATAACCGATGTTTTGTTAGTTTAAGCTTCCATTATCTGGCTGTAGCCTCTTTCTCATTTTCTATGTTATATACTCAAGATTTTCTATTTTGTCTTATATTACCCTTGCCAGAAATTGTTGATCTTTTATTTTTTTTTAAGATTTTATTTATTTATTTGAGAGACGAAGAGGGCACAAGCAGGGGGAAGGGGCAGGGGAGAGGGAGAAGCAGACTCCTCGCTGAGCAGGGAGCCCAACCCAGGTCTCAATCTCAAGACCCTGAGATCATGACCTGAGCCAAAGGCAGACCCTTAAACAACTGAGCCACCCAGGCATCCCAGAAATTGTTCTTTTAAAGAACACTCTCTTATACTTATCCATTACTTCCCATTGTTTCTCCACATTCTACCTCATTAATATTTTCTTTTTACTTCTTTAAATTATTTTATTGCTCCTTTCCTAGCTTCTCATATTAGAAGATTACTTAGGTTCTTACAACATAGAACAAAACTGACAACTAACTTATGGTGGCAAAATCTCTATTATCCACAAAAATGATCCCCTATGTTTATGGAAGGTAATTAAGAATTGACTAAACCACATCAAATTTATTATTGGCACTCTGAAATCTAATACCTAATGAAACAGTCAATGCTCTATTGAATTACTTGTTTAAATATCATTTGGAACAGACTGCTAGGACAAATCTATAAGAACAATGAAAGAACAATGACTGAGTATTTTTCAGGCTAGAAATCAATTATCCTTCAGATGCAGTGAGTACTACAGTTAAAAGGTTGAAAGTCGACTATGTATTTATAAAATTTGACAATATAAATCACTGAGCAATGGTCTATCTGCTTTGTCCCTGAAATTTATTATACATGGAAAGAGAAACCAACATCATAACACAGATCTGTTAAACTGGTCTTAAAATTATTTGTGTGAAGTACTGGATTTTAATAAATAGAGCAATATGAATAAAAGGCTGAATATAAGGGCTATGCAATAAATGTACTACATCAGTTGCTTTTAAGAGTAGAAGGGGGGGATAGTGAAATGAGTGAAGAGGGTCAAAAGATCCAAACTTCCGGTTATAAAATATATATGTCATGGGTATCTTGTGTACAGCATGGCCACTAGAGCTAATAACAATGTGTTGTATATTTGAAAGTTGCAAAGAGAAATTTGCCAAGTAAAAGCTCTCATCACAAGAAAAAAAATTGTAAGTATGTATAGTGACATATAACTAGACTTGTGATGATCATTTCACAATACATACACATATTGAATTATATTGCATGCCTGAAACCAACATAATCTTATATTTCAGTTATATCTCAATTTTTTTAAAAAGTACTTCCAAATTTCACATTATGTAATTGTTATCTGTAAGCATGGACCGGTGTTATCAAAACCTTGTAATTAATGGATTTAGACCATTTAAAACAATTTCTGTAGCACTTTCTTCTTGAACTTAGTTCAGTTGTGCAAACACATGATCCTTCTAACAAAACTCTATAGCAAAAGTTTAGGAAACTTAGTTAAGTGTCATAAAAAAATAACTGATACTCTCTATTAGATGTAATTCCATGTATTTTATTTCTATATGTAAAGGTAGTTTGAATTAATTTTTTTTCTGGATTTAAAAGATTTATACTGAGGTTTTTTACCTCATACCCTTGGTTTATTTCTGCCAGCTTGAGAATACTATCATTGCATGGATATAGAGTCAGAACATCTTACGTTCAAATATTGGCTCCTCTTTTATTTGTGTGATCCAAAACAAATTACCTGAGTTTCATTTTCCTCATTGTGTAGGCCTCATTTGAAGACAAACTGTCATAACATATGTAAAGAACTAAGAGTGCTTGGCACATAGAAGTAATTCAAGTAATTGCTACCAGAGGAAAAAAAATTAAAATTATTCCATCATTTTATAAATAGGCAGTATAACTGTACGCATGCACCTCTCAGACAGAACTTGATATTAATCCTGCAGAAAAATGTCCTGAAAGTTTTAAAACCTCTTAATGCAATGTTCCCTGAACTTCAGATATAACCACATATCATTTGTATTATTGCTTACCTATTATTTTTCCAAATCATCCTTTTTTCCTTCCTTCCTGACCTAGAACAACATTTAGATATCCCAGTTCTATTTTAAAATATAAGCAGAAAAGTAAAATCATAGGAATTAACTTAAAGATTATCTCTGACCTCTTAGAATCATCCTGTGTCTGGCCAGTAGTGATGGATCTCACTTTACTAATCATGGTTTTGAAGTTACATAATAATGTATGTCTATCTACAGATTATTTTCCTAATATAAATTCCTAACAACATGAAATTTTTTCAGTAGTTTACAAAGTAAGCAGATTTAGAAACACTGAATGTGTTAAAAAAAAAAATCTAGGTTATTGATTAAAAGTTAAGTACAGGACCTAACAGGAGCTTATGATTCCCAAAAGCTTCTAAAATTCACTAATAAATATGGGTATTTCATGCCAACTAATGTAATGGGTTCATTAGTTTCAGGCTTTGGTCATAAACATCTTTAAGAGTAACTGATGATATGAAATGTGATTAATATCTGCTACTACCACAAAGGAGTGATATCAGGTTAAGCTTACTGGTAAAACTGAACAAAGCACATTCCTTTTTCTTTCAGAATTGAAACAGGACACGGAGCAATTTCTGTAAATCAGAGAAAATTATGTAATGAAAATAGCATTTATATCGTAAAAGAAAAACTTTTTGTCAGATAGTCTCTAAATGGTCCATGAGAAAACTTGGCTTCTTTCCTAACTATGTAAATAAACAGAAGAAACAAAACCAAAAACAAAAATTTGCTCCTAGTGACATAGGATAACAGACACATTTATAATATTATGGGTAGTAAAGTATCTATCTTGGTGTATTTTATTAATAATTGATCATAATCAATGAAGAATTCACCTATTTTGAAATATAATTATTTAATATCAGAGTTCTATCAACACATGGGTTTTATAATCCAATACTTTCAAAACAATGGCAACATTTCTTATGGGATTTAAACCTCTCCATTTGAGCTAAGTGTAGTTTAAAAAACCTACCATGTTAGTAAAAACATTTTGGAACTATATATCGCATTTATGCCCCACATCACTTATAAATAAGAAAAAAATGTTTTATCTTGTTAATAACAAGCTTAACAACGCTTGTTAATCAATATCTTGTTAATAACTTCTCCAGCAAGGATTTTTCATTTGGGTTTGGAGAGGTCTGTCCATGCCATAATAGTTCAAATATATGACCACAGAGGAAGTTATAAGATACAGGTTTTAAATTACATGTAAAGTATATTTGTCTAATTTAATAAATTTCTCTTCTCAGCAAAAAGTAAGCCTAGATAGATACATTTCCTTTTTCTTTCAACACATGCCAGATAGCACCAGGAGGTAGGTAACCTTAAACCACTGGCTGTAGGTAAGAAAGAGAAAAATAAGCTTAGTGAAGAAGTGTGGGTTGTTCAGTTTACTTTCTCCTCTCAAAAACTGTGGAGAATGGGCACCAGAAGAAAACTGCCATCCCATATTGCAAGACAAGACAAGGGGTCCCTTTGACAATGTTACTTTCAGATCCAAAGGGGGGAAAAATTTTTGTGCAAATTTATCAAACTAATAAGGTTCTTTTTTCATGAAATAAAAATACCATTAATCAGTAATAAAGTAGCAACACATTATTTAGATGAAGCAGACATGGGGAAAGCCTTCGTGGGAGTATCCAGATATACTTATTCAAGCAAAAAAAAAAAAAAGATGGAAAAAAATTATTTCCGGGAAAATGGTAATATACATGGTGAAGCATGAAACAGCAGAACGCAAGAACCAGGGATTGTACAAACTGGAGATGTTCCCCCCGCTGAAAAGCATTCCTGGTGAAAAAGAGTTAAACACTATGCAAATCAACACAAAACTCATGCTGATCTAATTTAGACCATAGCCCAGGAGACTGAGATCCTGGTGTTAAAGTCTAAGCGTTTCAATACAAGGTAAATGCACAGGAAGTTAAAGTGAGCTCATCCTGTCTGCCTTCTCTTAAGAAATCTAGATTTTGTTTATTTTCATTCATTTTTCAATTTTTTTCCTACCTGTTCTTTTAGAGTTAGCCTGCAAAAGATTTAGATGCAACCAGAACATAAATACAACATATTAAAAATTAAGTTGCCAAACCAGTTTGATATAATCAATATAACATCATATTCATTAAACATAAGCAGTAGACGTATTACGCCTGGTCCCTTCCTACAGGAACTTGATCCTCCTCCAAACCAGTCAAAACTCTGGAGGCCCTGCCAAAGGAGGTATCTTACTGCTGCCCCTGCCTGTCTGCCCCATGGTTCACTCAAGAGAGGACACATGACCCCAAAAGGGTCATTCAGCGGCCTTTCCCAGGATTAATAGAGACACCAATGCAACTCCTTCTGAGACTGAAAAGGGTAATGTGTACAAGTCATCTTTCCAATTGATATAGACAGAGCCCCACAGAGAATGGAGTGAACCCAAAGGAAATCATAGACACAAAATATAAACAAATTTCTGAAATATAAAACACCTGGCTCTAATTGTGCCTACATTTCCGTCAACCCCAGGAATTTTTAATTACAGGAGTTAATAAATTCTCTTTTGTGTTTAAGCAAAGTTAGACCAAGTTTCTATTACTTGCAAATAAAAAAGTGTCATAAATATAAGAGACAAAGAAGAGATTCGTGTTTTCCCTGTTTCCATTAATAACTTACTGTACCCCCTAGGGCTTTCCAGCCAAAGAACAGCAAATTTTTCCCCTAGGGATTTTTCTAACCTGACATACACAAATACTCTAAATTATCCCAATATCCTAACTTAATTACCAGTACCTTTGGAGGAGGGGAGAGGAGAGAGAGAGAGCACAAGCAGGGGGAGCGGCAGGCAGAGGGAAAAAGCAGGCTCCCCACTGAGCAGGGAACCTGATGCTTGGCTGGATCCCAGGACCCAGAATCATGACCTGAGCCAAAGGCAGACACTTAACTGGCTGAGCCACCCAGGCATGCCTGATCCCAACTATTAATGGAACCTAAAAACAAAAACAAACAAACAAACAACTACAAGCATTTAACCAATTTTTGTTATATGGCATAGTACACAAAAAAATTCAACCATACTACATCAATACACATGGATATTGATGCAGAAGCCCCAAACAAAGAAATCACAAATACTATCCACCTACTAGTCTTATGGGTATGATTAATGGAAAGGCTATTTCAGAAAAACAGCTATCATCATTTCCATTTCCAGCAGTTAAATCAACCTTCTCTCACCACAGGTTTCAAAGATGAACCAAACCAGAGAAAGTAATGCATACTCACAAATTATAAAGCATGTCAGCCATGTTGCTACGGTAGTACAAAGCATTCCTATAGGCGCTTTCAGCTTCAGAAATTTTGCTCTGACTCTTCAGAACATTTCCAAGGTTACCCCATGCTGCCAAGAAGAGAAAGAAGTATTCAGGCTGAGCGTCAATCCAATTATATATGACATAATATCAGGCCATCAGGAAGTACCACAGGGAGAGAAAACCTTCATAAAACATTTTTAAGAAGGAAAATTTATTTCCTTTATACTCCAACATTTCATCAAGCCAGGAGATTAAATACAAAGTCTTAAAAAAATTAAAGTAATTATTATGTCTCAAAGCTGATATACATATGCAGTTCATCATAAGGCCAAGAACAATGTTATCTTAAGATCATCTACAAAGACTTCATGCTCTTTCAAATTTCAGTAGGGGTCTTCGTAGCCTGAAATTATTGTATACTTACTGAACCAGAAACTGTAAGAAATCATCTTAAAATAAGCAAAGATTTCATTCAAACATGATAAAACTGATAAATGACATGGAAGAACACGATAAAAAGCAAGATAACTAAGATCAAAGCAATAAAGAGGCTTAATAATCATCAGAACATATTGGTAAAACCTTGTATTTCTTAAAATGGTTAAATATACACGGTTTATTTAGATACAATGTTCTTTCATACCTCCCCTGCTAATAAATTTATTTGTAGGAAAATCACTGCCTCAGTATTTTCACACATAATATTTGTTTTTCTTAAAGATTTTATTTATTTATTTGAGAGCGAGAGAAGAGAATATGTGTGCACAAGCAGGGGGGAGGGGCAGGAGAAGGAGACTCCCCACTGAGCAGGGAATCCAATGCAGGGCTCGATCCCAGAACCCCAAGATCATGACCTGAGCCGAAGTCAGACACTTGCCCGACTGAGCCACCTAAGCACCACCATATATAACATTTAAATAAAATCTGTAATTTCTGCATGCCCTTTATTTTTCACCCCAAGTAATCATGATTTCTCAACATTCCAAAGACAAAAGATACAGCATCAAGAACTGTCTGTACAGCATGGCTCTCAAGCAGACCTAACCCTCAAACCACAAGGAGACGGAGTGTCAAGTGCTGAAACTGGAGTCCTTCCCAGATAGAAGACGGGGATGAGAATAAGGCTTATGTGCGTCAAGATATATATTTACTTGGGTAATTACTGACTGTATCTGAGGAATGAAAAAGGTTTGGGGGTATCCATTTTTAATGCATAAAAAGGTGTATAATCTTTCAAGGCCAAAGTTACCTGTGTGCCCTGCTAATTTAACACTGTGCCTTAATTTACTCATCTGTAAAAGAGGAAAAATAATTGGTATTTTATGGGTTTTGTGATGAGGATTAAATGAGTTAATATAGGTAAAGTGTTAAGACAGTGCCTGTCATGTGGCAAACACTCAACAAATATTTGCTATTATCATTAATATTCTTGTGATTGATACTTTTTGCAATTTACAATGTCAAGGCCCTGCTTATAGGAATAATATCAAATATAATGTATTTAATTACCTTACATTATCTACAGAGAGTAATAATTTTCTGTATTTGGAAAGTCATATGCCTCCTTTTTCCTCTGATGGAAAACAGAGGGAAAGCACTGTTCTTACATTTATTCATCACCTAATAACGTCACATACCACACCACACTCCTGAAATGGATCGTCTCACTGAGCTCTGAACACAGTCCGGTACATAAATACCCTGTCCACTCTGTGAGTGAGGAAACAGACTCAGAGACACTAAAGAACTTGCAAAGTTAATAAAAAAGTATCAGAGCAGGAATTCCAATCCAAGGCTGGTGGCTTCCAAACTTTTTCCACCGTCCACCTAACATTTTCAGACCACGTTTCATCTTTCACTGCAAACCAACATTCACAAACTACAACTCAGACCTTGGCATTCTAAATCCATGAAAAACTGAATCCCTGAAGTGAAAGATAAAACTTATTTTTAAAATATTGTCAAATTAGTTTAAAATATTCTCAAATTCAAATATTAAATTTAATAGCAGTAATACAAAGTAGTAGGAAAAGCATATTATTTACATTGGAATCACTCCAGAGAAATGCCTCCAAATATTAATTTAAGCCCCAGGAAAACACCATTATTATACCATCTCATCTAACCCATACTCTTTTTTTTTTTTAAGATTTTATTTAGACAGAGAGAGAGAGACAGAGAGAGAGGGAACACAAGCAGGGAGAGTGGGAGAGGAAGAAGCAGGCTCCCTGCTGAGCAGGGAGCCCTATGAGGGGCTTGATCCCAGGAATCTGGGATCATGACCTGAGCCGAAGGCAGACACTTAACCACTGAGCCACCCAGGCGCCCCAACCCATAGTCTTGGAACACAGATGCTGAAAGAAACATAACAGCAAAGAATTTCTTTGAAAATTCTAAGGCATATTTCCAGGGAAACAAATTGCCATTTTTCTCAGGTACTTCTATCTCAATGAAATAAACAAGTGTTTCTCTTTTTAATAGTCAACAGATATAGGGTTGTGTTTAGAATATATGTTTACTGAGTTGGTTGTTCATTTGTTTGTTCATATACATATCCAATTATTATACCAGTATTTGCTAAGCACCTATTTGGCTCTGGGAACTTGATTAGGGGCCGGGCACGTGGACCTGTACGTACATACAAGTTCTCACGCATGCAGAGCTTATGTTTGACATGTGAAGTAAAGCAGAGTGAGGAAGGAAGAACCACATAACAGAATAAATGAGTTAACTTCAGATAATGACAAGAGCCAATGGTAAGTGCTAACAAAATAGCCATGTAAGGTGGAGTGGATGAGGCGAATTTACATAGGGATTATCTTAGAAGTCGGGAAATGGACGGATGTCTAAGGACTGAAGGATAAGGAGCCAGCCTTGCAAAGATTGATGAAGCCAGGTAAGAGGAAGAGTAAAAGCAAAGGATCGAAGGTGGTCTCCACTGGGACAAGGCAGCAAGGGAAATGGTTATTTCAAAGTGAGAATACAACTCAGAATTAAAAATTCCTGGCAAGGTTATCTGAGGCAAAGCCACAATGTGATGCCAAGTTTCTTGTTTTTTGTCCAGCTAGAAGGCTCTCACATCTTTATGATTCAGTCATTGCCCTGGGTGACTGGGAAGTGAAAAAGAAAATTCCCAAATTAAGAATATATGTTTAAAACAATTTTACCTACTTATGGATGAAAGAGGAAGGAAGGGAGAAAGTGGGGGGAATGGGAAGAAGGGTAGACTTTGATGTCCTGAACTCATCAGACACTCACATCAGGCTATTTTTTTTCTATTGCACATACACATTCTTACAGAACACCAATATGAGACAAGGTTACTTTGAATCCATGATAAGTGAGAGAAAGTGAGACTACTTCATAATTTTACCAAACACAAAAAAGAAAAAGGCCACAGCACAACCCACAAAATACCAAACATCCCTCTCTCTTGCTAAATGAATGACTTCTTTATCCAGTCATAGAATTGTTCCAGCATCCAATCTAGAGAATAGCCCTGCGTCTTTAGACCCTCTCCCAAATCACCCAACGAAAGTTCAAACCCTATGATACAACCTCAGGATCCCCATGTAATGTTCCCTCAATGAAAGTAGTAATTAAGCCCAATTCTTTACAATCAGTGTTTTCCTGAATGTCTTTAGCTGAAAGGCATTGACGGAGACGATTTTATCATACTCAAATATGAAAACAATCCCTTTTCGACATCCCCCCCCCACCTTGTTCTTTTTCCTCACGCTCCTTTATTACCTTCATACCAGTCTACTCTTTCAGTGTTTTAAAGGGGAACACAGACAGATTGCGATTCCCAGGCATCCAGCAAAGTAGGCAGGTCACCTGAGGGGCCACTTTTACCAGCTCAAAAATTCATCTCACATTAGCAATGAGCATTCAGGTGTCACTCCGAATCATGGTTTTCCTTATTCCTAAGTTTAAGGCATCAAAATCCTTTTTTTTCTTATAACTGTTTCTAAAACACAATACTGTGTTTATCCAAAATATATTCTGGGTTTTGTTTTTTTCTTTTAAAGTAAGAGCTGCCAAAACTTAGACTAAACTGTTTGCATACTTCTTTTGTTTTGCTTTGTTTTGCTTTTTGGTATGAAAACTGCTGTCACTATTTCCACACTTTCTAATTTAAATGTGATTGATTCTTGCATCCATGCTACAAAAACTCAATGCTAACATAAAGATCACTTCTAAAAATATAAAGGTGCCCTACAGAATTATGACCTAAAATTTAAAAATGCCTCTGGTAGTCAACTAAATAATAATTCTTTTCATAAAAGCTATTCATTTATCATATTTCAATGATAAAAAGTGCAAAAAAAATCACTGAATTAAAAAACCATTTAAAATTTAGCTACCACAGATGTGGTTTAGAGGAAAACACATTAAAGTGAACTATAAAAAGTACATTTTAAAAGGGCTAATGTTATGATTTCACATCTATATAATTATCCGATAGAATTAATCAGTGTTGCTTTGGGGTTTTTTTTGATCACATGAACCAAGTCAACTTTTTTTATACCAGATCAATTTTTAAATCTAGCTAGTCTGACTAACTGAAAGTATCCAATCCAAAACTTGAAAAATATGGAGAAATATCCCAAGGCTCATGGGTGGGACAATTTAACATTAGAAAGAAGCCAAGTCTCCAAAATCAATCTATAAATTCTATGTAATTTCAACCAATATTTTCACATTGTTTATTAATAAACTCAAAAATTGTTTCTAAGCATAAGAGAAATATAAAGCTTGCTTTTTATACCATATTTACCATATACAAAGGTAAGTTCCAGATAGTTTTAAAAGTTAAATGTGAAAAGGTAAAGCTAACAAGAATATCTACGAGAATATCTCTGTGGAAGGAAAAGAGACTTCTTAAAAAGACCTCCAAATATAACTCAAAAGGTTTTAAGAAAATGATGAATTTGAGTATTTCAAAATTAAGGACTTGTCATTACTGAGGGATAATACTGACAAAGTTAAACATGCATTAATATGCTAGGAGAAGATATTTCAAACCATGTGAATAAGGGACTGTATCTCGAAGAAAAAAACTAACAAAGCGACCAGAAAAAGAAAAGAAATCCAATAGAGAGAAAAAATACGCAAAGGATTTGAACAAAAATGGAAACAAAATTGAAAAGTTAAAGCATTTTAACTAATACTCAAATTCCTCAGTAACCCAGAGAAACACAAATTATGACAATGAGATCTGAGATTGGCAATATTTAGAAAACTGGATAAAGCCAGTCCTGGTGGGGTTGTGGGAGAAGGCCCTGCGTACTGTTAGTGGCAGTGTAAGCCCGGGAGAGACTTCCTGTTGGGCCATCTGACAGAACTCTCCAATCAATGAGACTCACTAAGTCCAGGATAAGCCCTAACCAGCAATCCCACTCTCAGAGAAATTTTCACCTAAGAGAGTATGTAAAAGGGTCTTTAATGAGAACCTCTTAGTGTTGGCTGACAGTGGGAAGCAATCAACATGTCGTGTCATGGATTACCATGCAGAAGTGAGGACCGTCACACTCCCTGTAAACACTGTAACATGAAAGGACCTTCCAAAGCCGACAAAGAATCAAAATATCAGAGGCACTCTGTGTCACAACTCCAGCTATATATATTAAAAATTCATTCCCACTCAAAATATCACTACACAATTTACAAAGGTATATTATAAATCTAAGGATGCAAATCAAGTACATTAGAGCAGTTGTCTATGGTGCAAAGGGAAAATAAAGTTAGAAATAGAGATAAACAAGAGGCTTAGGGGAAAATTTCACACAGATGATTGTGGCAGTGGGTTTGGTAGCTAATTTGTCTTCATTATCACTAATTTCTACAAATTTATATATATATATATATATATATATATATATACTGTGTAATCAACAAATCTTAAAGAAAAATGTCAGTGGTTTCAAATATAAGGCCACAGAATAAAAAAAAAGAAAGAAATAGAGATAAAAGGGAATAAACACATGAATAGAAGAGAGGAAAGCTGCAGGGATCATCCCAGCCATGATCAAACTGGCCATGAACCTAGGAATATAATTAATCTAACTGTCTGCAACTGGGATTTGGGGGCGGGGAGACACAAGGAAAATGGAGGGGAGGGGAGAAAAAGAGAGAGAAGAAAAATTAAATAGAGATGGGGTTATCCTATATCCTACGTAAGGAATAAAGGGTTTTAACAGTCACTAAACTTTTTCTTGTACTAAGACAATCAGAAACAGATGTCTGGGATTACCTTCAAATTTTCACTTGGTAATTACACTTTGGACCAACAGAACTTAAAGATCTTATATTTTCTTTAATATTTAATGTCACTTAAATTATTTTTTCACATTTTTAGGCCCACACATTTTAGTGATGCATTCATTTCATAAATGTACCTTTTTTAAACTACAGTTTTACTACAATAAAATCTCTGAAATTCATCCAAGAAATTATGAGGAAGCCTAAAAAAAAAAAATCAATGTTTTTAAAGTCTGTATTTTGATAGACCGTGTGTGCATATGAATTCAATTCACACTTTAAACCCTGGAGATAATATAATAAAGCTCTTATTTGAAGTTCAGAAAATGTAATTAGTTTATTCTACAATCTTAATATAGTTTTTGAAAGTTCTTCCCAATAGCGTCGAAAAGATACAGAGTACTCATTTTATTCTTGTTGTTTCACAAAGTGATTATTATAAGAAGGTATTCTCATTTGAGGGACTGCTGTCCCCTCCCATGGCCTTATCTTCCAGCACTATGAGCCAAGGAAGAGGAAAAAGTGGAGACAGAAGAGGAGGTAGAGGAGGAATTAAAAAAATACATTGTGATCATAAAAATAATAAGAGTGCTTCCATTTATTTAAAGCTTATTATATGCTTGTCAGTGTCCAAACTTAACCTAATAAAAAACCTTTGAGGTGTATCACTATACCCATTTCACTGATGAGAAAGCTGAGGTTAACTCCCTAAGTAGCAAAAAGTTACTGACAAGGAAGAACCAAGGTATGTTGGTTTCCAGGCATCAGAATCTATTTAGAGGTAATGCTGTCTCTCCCTCTCAATATTGAGTTTGAATATAAAGTAGAATATCAGAATACTCAATATTTTTACATATTTAATTGAGGGACTGGAGTATAATATGAAAACAAAATAAGTTATTCAAATGAGTCATCCCCTCAGAACTGCTAGGGGCAAAAAAACCTCCAGAAACAACAACAAAAAAGCTATCCCATACCCATATTTCATAATGTATTTTCCATACCACAGAAAAATTAATGCCAAACAATATATTAAATGTTTTATATTTCTTTGGGAATGTAATTTTAAATGTCACATTTTCCAGTTAACTTATTGGAAATAGAACATACTCTGTCCGTGTAAACAAAAGGTTGTTGCTCAAAGATGCTGGGGACTTCGATTCATTAATCAAGATCTTCTAAGTGCCCTGAAGATGCCTTGCACGTAACAGAGATTTTAAAAAGCATTGTTTAACAAGTACATGATTAATTTCCTAAGAACTAAGCATATATGATGATTACATGAAAGGAAAGCAAACAGCCGCTTCTAGGTATCACTGACTAAGCTTTAGAAAATCTGATCTATTAAGTTCTTTTATTTTCAAAAAGAAAACAAAATTTTTTTCTGCTAAAATATCAGAAGTGAAGTAGTAGGAATAACTTTTATATCTCAAGGGCCCTTCACATTGATATTCAACTGCATCTACAAGGTATCCACTTACGAAGAAACTTGACCTTAATTCCCAACGAAAGCTCCTTTTGTACTTAGTCCACAATCTGCCAGTTTATTTTATGTTCCTTGAAAGGCAGAAGAACAATTAAATATTCCCATCTCGCTAAAGTTGTTCTAAAGAGAAAATCAAATGTGAGTTCCCTCTAGAAATGCTAAGTGATCTACAGCAACAAATATCTCCAATTCTTTTTTCAAAGCCCTCATTCAAAAACATAGTATTTCTAAATTCACAGACTAACTTCAAACTTAGCCTACTGCAATTTCCTATCTCTTGATATATTTCACAAAATCAATGCAGGGAGATTTGAGCAATTTTTTCAAGGATATTTTTACTTATACTAAAAGTCTGAAGACATGTATATTTGCCTATTATAAAAGTTAAAATAATTTTCTTATGATTTTGGCATATAACACTCTTCAAAAAATTAGCTAAGATGAATGACTTTCGATGTTACTATTTAAATTTGAAACTACTTACCATTCAGGTCTATATCAGCATTTTCATTCACTGGTGCACTGAACACAGCCACCAAAATCAGTCAGGACTCTCACTTTTGACTTCTGCCCTCAGCAAGCATTTATTTTTACCATAGAACTTTCATATAGATCTTTAGATCCTATATCAAAATCCTGAGTTCTACGTAAGAATCTGGCAAAATTGAAACACTTAATTACATAAAACAAGGTGATAAATCCTGAATTTTGTTTCTTTCAGATATGAGTTACTTGTTTGAAATCAGAATGCTACCACCAAAAAGGGTTAAATATGGAAATCTCACCAGTTATCAAAGCCAACCGGGTGCGAAAGAAAATAAATACAGGAGTGCCTCCTGTGTCAGATAAGAATTCTGCCAACTTAGGTTCTAGGCCAATTTTTATGCTGATCTTTGTGTATATATTAACTCTTTTAATCCACATAACACAGGAGATTACCATCCAGCTGATGCTAGCTGAGGAAACCTTGCCGGAGAAGTCAAGTGACACGTGGAAACTAACAGAGCAGGCCCTTGCTTATAATCACTATGGAACATAAAGTCCCCAAAAATGGTATAAACAAAGATATAATTTAAGTATCATTATAAATTATAAATGTTAATTATGTTAAACTTTCTCATTTTAACGGAGAGAGAAAAAAGAAAAAAGCAGAAGGAGAATAAAAAAGAGCCACTAACTGCATGGAACTTAAGTTAAATGTGAATATGTTGTTTTTTTAAATACACTCCTTCCATTAGTAAAGATTGTACATTTGTGGCCTGGGCTTTTTACTAATTATTTGATAGTCACTTCATATGACTCCAGGGAAATAAAAGCCCTTACAAAGCTATAAGAATTTATTTTTCCCAAAGTAACTAAACCTTGGATTATCACAAAAAGGAACATATTATTAAGTGGGTAAAAGAAACTGTCTAGTTAAAATGTTAAGTGAAATAAGTGGACATACTACAAAGATTATGATTCATATGATACCAGAATACATATATATTTATATGTAATTCTAATTAGGGCAATTTTATAATATACAATTACTTCTCTTGGTTCTTCATCTTAGGGTACTTCAGATGGACCTGAAACTAAATTTATTCTTATTAATAAAATTAAGTATTGAGGGCGCCTGGGTGACTCAGTTGTTAAGCCTGGATCCTGGGATCAAGTCCCGCATCGGGCTCCCTGCTCCACAGGGAGGCCTGCTTCTCCCTCTCCCATTGCCCCTGCCTGTGTTCTCTCTCTCACTGTGTCTGTCAAATAAATAGATAAGAATCTTTAAAAAAAAAAAAAAAAGAAAATTAAGTATTGAAAACGGCAAGGTAACATTTAGTATTCCAATAATAATGTTAATGCTGTCTTGAAAACATTGTTACTCACTATAATATCTATGTGCATACTGTAGTATCCACATATACAATTCAGTGCAGGGTTTTTTTGTTCTAATATCTTTAGGGTTGTTCCTTAGCATTTTAGCATCTGTAATCTCTACCATATTCCTGACTTTGACAATGAGCCACCCCCACATCCATAGTCTAGTGTCTGCATAGCACTCATGATCTGTGATGCTGGGTCTCCCCTGAACCTGCCTTCATTCCTTAACTTCCTATCTGTGATTGGAATTTTTCCCATGGACTCTCCACTAAAACAAAACAAAAAACCTGCTCTGCATCCCTTTCTAACAGCAGTGTGCTCTCTGCAAAATTTCGGATTAACTAACCTATAGTACTATGTAAAATGACAATAAATACAACTGCATTCACAAGAGTAATGACTGGAAAGGGGAAACAATTTGGAAGCACCTGAGCCTTGCTTGAGCTTCTCCTCAAATCTTACAAATAGACCCCTTTCACACTGTTAAAAGTAGACAGTAAAACACTTGGTGAATATATAATCAGCATGCCACAGATAGTGACCCTATTTACAGACATACCAATTCAGTGGAGGCTTTTTAGAAATTCCTCATTATCTGACTGATCTCTCATGAAGTCAGACTGAGACCATGAAGTTGTTCAATGGGCACCTTTAGACTGATTATAAATTCTAAAGAGTGGTTGAGTTGCTTCTGACTTTATATCAGAAATATAAATGTCCCAAAAGAATCCCTTGCTTCTGTCATAACTGGTATCATCTGAGTCTGGCTCAGCTCTGAAAGATGAAAAATGCTTAGACAGGCCAAGGGTTTTATTACAACTGTATCAGGAGTTCTAAACAACTCCAGGGTGGAAAATGAGAATCCTTTTTTTAATCCCCTCCTTTGTTCTCTGAACAAATCCTGTCATCATTGGGAAGGGTCTTGCCCTCAAATGGCCCCAGATTAGTTTCCTACTATGTGTCACTGAACGGAATTTTTTTTTTTTTTTTAAGTAGGCCCCACACCAAGCCTGAAGCCCACCAGGAAGCCCAACCCAGGGTTTGAACTCACGACCCGGAGATCAAAACCTGACCTAAAATCAAGAGTCCGATGCTTAACCAACTGAGCCACCCAAGCACCCCACTAAAAGGAATTTTGATGCGGAAATGTAAAGCAAAATATCCCAAACCTAAGTTTTAGTACTAGTCCTGTTACCAATGAGATCTGGATACACTGAGGTAAAGTACCTGACTCTTTTATTTCGCCTACTTCTTACTGCAAAGTCTGCACTCTTTACCATGCTGTTTCTCCTTAAGCGTTCTGCCTCTCTTAATTTCTCATCTGTGAAACAGGTGGAATGATGCTTGCCCAAGTTAAACTTCAGCATGACTGAGACGATTAAATAAAATAATAGATATATACCCTTAAAAGTACATTATTATGGATAAGGAATGATATTTCATTATCAACCATTAGGAGCATAACCAATTAGATAGATACTGTTATAGTACATCTCCCTGTATTCAGAATCTCTGGGAATGCCGCTGAGAATTTCATTGCCAAGTAAATCCAGGCCAACCAAAGCAAAACTCAAAGCAGAATTAAATACTCCTGAAGCCAGTTTTAAGGTGAGAAAAATAATGAAAAACCTAAAGTTCACATTTTATAAAAAAAATCTGCTTCTAAAATAAAAATATAGTACATCTCAAATATATTGGGACACTATTTTGTACCTTACATTAACCTCTATATATTAATTTTTGATAGTCACTTTTATCAACTCAGCAGCTAGAGCCAAACACAGCAAAAGCAGAGTTAATACTAGAGAGAAGGGGAATTTAAAAAGAAATAATCAGTAAAAATACAAATTTTAAGAATAAAGTATGTGAGGAAAAATATTTATGCATGTTAATGAGAAAAAAAGAACAATTATCTATCAAATAACTATATGAAATTTCTAAAAATAAATACCAATTATCTCTGATAATGCACAAATCTTGGGCGACTATCATTTGAAATTATTTTCTTCTGTACTTTCAGCTGACTATTAACAACAGAAAAAGAGGGAGGTTAATTGCCTCTGCCTTTTTTTGTTACAGGTCACAAGATAAGGGTTCTTGAAAAAGGCTCTGCAGCAAATACTTGAGGCATTTTTACATCACTTGAAAAACATTGAAACAAAGAATGTGGTTTCTCATTTAACAGAATTAAGTGTACAATACAGAAAGTTTGACTTTCAAACAGTGAAAGGAAGCTACTACACAGGTGGGTAAAATAAATAGGAAGAATCAGAAGGGTCAATGCACTAAAATGACCTTATCACATCAATCGAGTATAAGAAAGGAAAGGGCTGGCTTATTGTCCTGAAGCTCTAATCTTAACTAGATTGGGTCACAACAGGGATTCTCAGAGGCCATTTCAGGATCCTTTGCAACAAACACATCCACTGGACACATATTAGTAATTAATTAACATAACCAACTAGAAGTTGATTAGATTATGTGGTTTTAGAGACATGAATCCGTATATTTCATCTGTGAGTCCTAAAAAATGTTGACCTTCAGACTAGTTCCATGTCAGGTTGTTTAAAACTCACAGAGAAGCTGTATTTTCCTATCAAATAATCAGGATTGAGGTTAGGATATGCTTCCTTAAGCCCAACCTTTTAACTTAAAACCTCAGAAGCAAATATCTACTCTGGTTTCAGTTTGGGAATGAGAACCAGTAGCCACAACCAAAGCATGGTAGGCCTCTGAGCAAAGCACCACAAAACCTCTTGCTTCTAGAATCACACCACAGAGCAACGAGGCATGGAACAAGCTGGACTTTAGTGATTGTATCACCTGTCCCCAAAAAGTATCTCAAAATCATTGTCCTCATGTGTAACAGCAAAAGAGATTTTAAAATTCCATACCATTGCTCCCAAGTAATAGAATCTCAAGGGGAAAAGTAGTCTCAAATATCACATTGTGACTAAAGATAAGAAAAATGCAGAATACAAAGATTTGTACAATATCATTAATTAATATGCTCATGTTTTCATTACATGAGCTCAGAAACTCATTTCTACTTCAAATTGTTTTCAACACTCACACAAATACGGACAATACTCTTCAGTCTTCACCACTAGGGTGAACATGACTCGAAGCCATCCTTGGAAAATACTCAGATTATTCAAAATTGGAGTTAAGTAGAAAAACGAGGTATTGTATCTACCAGTTTTGCACACCACCAATGCTTATCTGTAAAACACAGAGTAAGCCAAGTGATAAAGTAAAAACAGATAATATATCAAAATATCGGAGACCTTCTGCTCTTTGCTGGTAGTCTCATGATAAATAATTTGAGAAATTTACTCCCTTTCCCAAGAGAAGAAAAAAAAATCATTTATCACATTTATTATAGAAACTCCCAGTTGCAATATGCAGAGCCCCAAACACTGTAAAACTGTGTTTCCTCTCCCATCCAGGAGAACTGTACACACAGAAAAAAGTACCCTGACACCTCAGTAATGTTTTTGTCAAAATCTGACTCTCAGCTGTTGTACTGAGTATCTCAAGCAGTTCCTTCTTTCTAAACCTAAAATCCCTAGAAAGTTCTCCTAATTAAAATGTATGTCTACACTCCTTCTGCAAAAAATATTAATGTTGATATTTTAATGTAATGCTTTACATAAAAGAATTGAATTATGCTGTTTATGACTGAATGAACAGTCAGAGTGACAGCTAGTATTATTGGGAATTAGAATCCTAAATGCAAGACACAATAAAGTCTCTAATATAGCTCTGCCCTCCAGAAGGTGTTTTTTGTTTTTTTTTTTAATTTCTCTCCACTATTTAATCAAATTGGATTATGGTTTCTTATTTGGAAAACAATATTATCATTTTTATATGTTTTATCCTTTTTTAATTTTTAGTAAGCACATAATATGTACATTTCTGCTAGATCCCCCTGGCTGGTAATACATATATTTTTAAATTACAGACAAATTGAATACTACTATGCAAAGCTAAAAAGATGAGATTTCTTTTTCTTTTAATTTTTTTATTATGTTAATCACCATACATTACATCATTAGTTTTTGATGTAGTGTTCCATGATTCATTGTTTGTGCATAACACCCAGTGCTCTACATAGAATGTGCCCTCATTAATACCCATCACCAGGCTAACCCATCCCCCCACCCCTCTCCCCTCTAGAACCCTCAGTTTGTTTTTCAGAGTCCATCGTCTTTCATGGTTCGTCTCCCCCTCCGACTTACTGCCCTTCATTCTTCCTTTCCTGCTATCTTCTTTTTTTTCTTAACATATATTGCATTATTTGTTTCAGAAGTACAGATCTGTGATTCAACAGTCTTGCACAATTCACAGCGCTCACCATAGCACATACCCTCCCTAATGACTATCACCCAGCCACCCCATCCCCCCCCCCCCCCACCACTCCAGCAACCCTCAGTTTGTTTCCTGAGATTAAGAATTCCTCATATCAGTGAGGTCATATGATACATGTCTTTCTCTGATTGACTTATTTCACTCAGCCTAACACCCTCCAGCAGTTCCATCCACGTCGTTGCAAATGATAAGATCTCATTCCTTTTGATGGCTGCATAACATTCCACTGTGTATATATACCACAAAAAGATGAGATTTCTAATTCAGTACCTCTATGTAAAAATAGAGCTCGCACTTTGTTTTAACCATCTTCCCAGTCGAGTGATATACAGTCTTCTACAGCTAACCCTTTTTCAAAAATTATTATGACTTGGAACACCTCAGATTTTTCCATAATCCCTTGAGACTTAACTGAAATTTTCTTTTAAATCCATGATCACCAGTAACAGGTGTATAGGTATATACATAATAAGGGTAAAATTAAAAAACATGTTCTGTTTGTCTTCTTGAAAATCTCCTCTATCTGTGACATTATCGGTAACTTCATCTTGTAGCAGGAAACAAAGATATTTTTACCTGTCTGTGTTTTATAAGGGTCAAATACCTATAATTTCATTTTGTGTAAGATAGTGCTGTAATATACTCTTTAGCTTACATTAGCAGCTTGGTTCTCTTTTGTTAAAAGAGAATTTAAAATTTCAAAAATATTAGCTATGTCTTCAATAACTCTATTCTCAAAAACAGCTTCTAATATAGTTAACTATTTCTTTTTTTTTTAATTTTTTTATTTATTCATCTGAGAGAAAGAGAGTGAGCGAGAGCACAAGCAGGAGGGAGGGTCAGAAGGAAAGGGAGAAGCTGATTCCCGGCTGAGCAGGGAGCCCAACGTGGAACTCGATCTCAGGACCCTGGAATCATGACCTGAGCCTAAGGCAGACACTTGAGCCACCCGGGTGCCTCAGCCATTTCTTAATAGATGCCAGATTTGAAGGTATTTCTAAACCTTCCCTTTCTGGTACTATTATGGAATGGAATGTCCAGACCTTCTCTCCAAGTACAGAATACATGAAAGTGCTAGGTCAAAAAATAAAAATATTTGTTAATGGAATGTATTAGTTGGTAGGATAGTTAAGGGGAATCCCTGGGTCTAGAAAAGGCTTGAAAGCAGGAATCCAGAAGAGTAGACAAGGGAAGATGGCATTCACCCAGCATATGTGACACGATGATGAAAGAGGCCTTGGGCTTTAATCAGCTTTAAGCGGGAGTTTGGATTGCAGAAACCACAGAAACCCAAGCCCCCTGAAAGTAAACAGCCTAAAAAGATGAAGGAGAAACAATCAAACAAACAAAAAACCCCCCAAACAATTCAGAGAAGGATACGGTAGATGTATTGTCTGTCAAAAATATCTGGACAAACAGAAAAAAGAATAAAAAATTCCCTGTGATTTCCTATACATAAATCCACCTTCACAAAGTTTGGCGCAAAACTACATCTGTTGCTCAAAGTGTCTCAAATATGTTTTAAGCTGCAGTTGCAATAGAGATTTCAAAAAAGATACCGTGAGAACATTACGTATAGCTTTGTGCAAATTAATTTGAAACTGGTTAAATTGAACAAAAAAATTTACTGAAGTTGATCCAAAAGTAAATCTCAATGTTTCCAAAATCATGAAAGAAATTAAATCAATAGAAAAAATTAAGCTCAGCCAGGTTCGCAGGTAAATTCTACCAATTATAGATAAAAGGGTAACTCTTTAATTTTATATAAAATCCTTCAGGAAACATAAAAGAGGTATATTCCCAAACTGCGTCTGAAAGGTTAATTGATTTTGAAACCAGAATATGATACCACAAGATCAGAACTGCCAATCTCACTCAGGAACATGGGTGAAAAACAAATTTAGAAAAATATAAAAATGGTAATACATTATAAGTAATTCCTGGGTTTACTCCAGGAATGCAAAGTAGGTTTATTAGGAAATCTATTAATATAAACCATCAAATTAACAGACTGAGTGGGGGAAAATCTGTATCATTATCAATATTAATTCCTAAAAACAAATCTTAAACTAGAAACAAGATAAAAGCATCTACAGAAAAACCTGTAAAATGCATACAATTAATGGTGAAATGTTAAAAACATTCTTTTTTAAACAAGAATGAGACAAAAAATCTCCTGTCATCACTTCTCTTTAACATTGTAGTGGAGATTCTAGCGTAAAATAAAAAAGTACTTAAACAAAACTGAAATAAGGAGAGGTATGGGAGAAGGTCTTCAAAGATACTGGTGTAATTTTTTCCTAAGTGCAAAATGTCTATTTGTTTCAGTAGTATTCTTTAAATGGTACAAATATGATGTGTATATATACATTTCTCATGATATACTTTATATATATAATAAAAGAAAAGCAAAAAAATGTTAAGCACTTTAAGAATCAAACACAAAAACTAATATGGAAATCAGAATAATTTAACTTCATACTTGTTTTAACCATATGCTAGTTGGAATTCCTTTGAAATAGAACCACTGGTAAATATATTCAATCTAAGGCAATGCTAATTTTAGGTTTGAGGGTTTTCAAAAGCCCATAAAGATTCTAAAAGTTTTGTTACGGATAATTTTAAAGACAGGGTAAGCAGTAAGTCACCTGCTTCATGTTGTGGTCCAGTATTTTTTTTCCAAACAACTGTACTTGCAGTCATTAGAGCTGGAACAAAGGAAGAGATTTATATGCCACTCCATTCTCAGAGTCAAGGAAACCTGATGCTTTTGAACTTCTGAGAGTATTCCATCCCAACTGAAAAGCAACCATAGCTGATTTCTTCAAAACCCAAATGTTTAAAAGAGGCCTTAACTGAACAGTTTAACATATTTATTTTTTAAAATATTTGAGTCTAGTTGAGCTAATGAGACATTTTCATTTTATTCTCGTCAGCCCCATTATTTTATATTTTTCTAAACAGAAGAGAAGAAATGCACTGAGATGAAGCAATACAGAATTTCTCTCTACCCTCTGGAAGGCTGATTCAACTCTGTAGGATTTTTCTCCCAATCAGCCTCTACCGGTGCTTTTAGCTAGCTCTCTCCTACCACACCTCTCTATTAAAAAAGAAAATCTGTGTTTTACAGCTTTTTAGTAACTCAGATTAGCCAGTCTTAGTAAAATGCTACACTGGTTGCCCTTCCTCACTTTACGGCTAAATTCTATTTTTTATAAAAATTTGAACCTCTTTTGAAAATTTGTCATCTCACTTTAAAAGTAACATAATAAATTACCTAAGAAATACAATAAACCTTACTATACAATTTCAATGCTGGGTGCTAGCACTTCACCACTGCTGAAGACACTCAAGTAGAGGTAAACAAAAACTCAGACCACAGAATCTACAACAAATTAGTCAAGTTTCACATGACTTGAAGGTTTGGATTTCACTTAAGTTATGAGTTGTTTCCTACAGAAAATGCTACTCCTTCAACATACTTGTTTCTTGAAATCGGAAACTACACGAGGGTGAAATACAACGATCAGTTTTACACAAATCCAGGAAGGAAAAACGGTCAAACCATGCATGGCTGCAGCAACTACTTTCTCTGCTTTTTTATATCAAAATGGGCCATATTTGTCATTTGCAGAAGGAGGGAATGAACATAGAACACTTGGGTAATCATCTTTAGAGTTTCAAATATATGCATCATTAAAAATATATCTTTTATATCATTTCACATATTTACATTAAAAACAGGCATTAAAATAAACTTTAGTTATTTAGTAAGTTTTCCTGGGATTAACCCTGTTTAATTAAAAATCACAGTCATACATTCTTTAAAGCAAAATGATAGTTAATAAACCAAACTACCCTAAAGAAATGATTTGATTTTTAATCTATAACTTTAAAAACTTTAAATACCTTTTAGCATACCAGATATGCCACCTATATGCTATCATTCTTTTTTTATGTTTATGTGCTCACTGATCTGTTTCTCTATAATAACTTTGCTAGTCTCTGCTTATGACCTTAATAAGGAAGTTGGAAAGTAGTTGGTTTTAGGGAAGATGGTGATGAGTTTGAGATACTGGCAAATCATCCAGGTGGAAAAGTTCCACATAGATATGAGGTCACTGGGAAAATAACTTAAAAATTCAATGACATGTTTATTGACCCCCCCCCCCATATAGCAGGAAGGGTTCTAGAATCTATAAAGAAAGGAAAATAAAGGCAATCTTTGGACAGAACCTTGAAGAATGAATCAATTTAGGAAGGGAGGCAAACCTGTAGAAGAGGGAGCTGTGGAAAATGAGAGAAAGATAATGAAAACTGTGATGTGCTTTGAAGGCCAGAGTAGCAGAGATCAATGGTGCTCAATTCTATAGAAAGCCAAAGATGTGGGGATTTAGAGAAAGCCAGGGGCCAAGAAGGGTGATCATACATTTAACCACTTTTAATGAATTAAAAAATGCTTTTTTTCCAAGCAGATACTAATCAATATGGTTTACAAAATATGTTGTTTTAAACACACACACACAAACACTTTCAAATATTATGTGGCTTCCTCATTAAAGCAGTCATCAGGGAAAATTTCCTCTTTCCTAAGCACAAAAATGCAAAGAGTCATTGTGAAATCAGCAAACTACAGTAATCAACTATGTCTAGTATTTTCCTGACATTATCAACCACATAATGAGACAGGACTTGTAGTTTACATAGTCCAAATCAGCTATCATTTCTCCACTATCCAGATTTAAACCATAAATTAGCAACACAGTCACTATGACAGGCTTTACCCATCATCATTTGCATCCAATCAGTTAATGACTGGCAGCTGTCTCCAGACCCATTACCCAAGGCAGCAGCTTTAATGTATAATGCTTCATGAGGCTTAAAATCATATTCTGGTAAACACATGGTAGAATGAAGTACTCCAAAATTTGCAAAGGCTTTCAAAGGAGGGAAGAAAAAACCTAACTCAATGAAATAACTGTAATCTCAGACAACCTTACAAAGAACTGTCTTTAAAGGATTTCTAATCTTTTCTAGACTCAAATAACATAGCAGACTAAGAAAAAATTACCTTAAGGAAGATTACTACCAGTCTCATAATTGCTAGGGAAGTAACCATAGCCACAATTATTATTAACATGTTACAAATAGAAAAAAATAAGGAACCTAGATGTTGAGTTTTGTCTCGTATCAAAATGGAATGTGCACAGAAGGCAGTCATGGGATCCAAAACTACCCCCATTTCCAATTCTATCCCTCTTATTATGAAATGTCTCTCAGTTCCTGGTATATCAATAGCATAATATTTTACACTTTCACCTTCTTCAATGCATATACAACTTATCCCTAAACTGATTATAAACTCTTTACGAAGACTATGACTTTAACATTTATTATTCAGTGTGTTCAATGCATGCCTTCTCTTCTCTAACAGGCAAGAAAACAGCAGGGAGGCCAACTAAGAGGCTTTTATTAATAATCCCAAGAAAGATGATGGTCGCATGGGCCAGAGTGGTAGTACTGGAGGTGGTAAAAAGTGTTCAAGTTCTGGATGTATTTTTGAAGAAAGAGTCAAGAGGCTTTGCTGACTAAATGGATGCTGAGTGTTAAAGAAAAAGAGGAGGTTGGGGGCGCCTCGGTGGCTCAGTTGGTTAAGCGACTGCCTTCGGCTCAGGTCATGATCCTGGAGTCCCGGGATCGAGTCCCACATCGGGCTCCCTGCTCGGCGGGGAGTCTGCTTCTCCCTCTGACCCTCCTCCCTCTCGTGCTCTCTGTCTCTCATTCTCTCTCGCTCAAATAAATAAATAAAATCTTAAAAAAAAAAAAAAAGAAAAAGAGGAGGTTGGATGACTCCAAAGCAGTGGTCAGAGCTGCTGGGAAAATAGAGTTGCCATCAACTGAGATAGTAAAGGCTGTAAGTATAGCAGGGGTGCAGGTAGTGGTGGTGGGGTTGTGGGAGCAGGGCAGGGTTCAGGAACTGAATTTTTGATGTTTCAAAGGACTTAGAGTACTAGTTAGTCATATGTTCATTTAACTAACAATACTTGGAGCACCTAAATACTACAGCACTTCTTAAGTATTAGGAAGGAGACATGAAAATATATTGGAAACCAAGGAGATGCTTAATAAGTCTTTTACTGAGTGAATGGATGAAGAAAGAATCAAGCATTTTAGCTTTGTCAGCAAAATAACTGAATCAAAATCAGAATAACTGTCAAAAGTATCGTAGCCAAATATATCTAGAAACATATCTGGACAATATTTAGGAGTTTACAAAATGCTTTCTATCTCTGTGGGGACCGAGACTGCTACTTATACTCTAGCATCTGAGTATCTGCCCTCCCCTTCTTCAAGAGTAATAAAATTTGGCTGGGTACTTGGCTTCTCAGAATTAAGATAACATTTCCCAGCCTTCCTTGCAGCTAGGCGTGGCCAACAGTCTGTGAGCAAGCATGGTGTGTGCAATTTCGGTGATATGCTCTTAAAAAGAATGGGTACGCCCACCGTTTGCTCTTTCTCTCTTTTCCTGTGAGCTGAAGTGCTGATGTGATAATAAGCCATCTCAGACCGTATGGACAGGGTGACACTACCAAGATGGCAAGAGAACAAAAGAGAAGGAGCCCGGATCCTGAAAACCCATGGCGCCATCTTATCAGCTCTGGGCTACACACACTTAGATTGTTACATGAAAGAATAAAGCTTCTATCTTATTTAAGCCACCGTTATCTTGGCTCTTTGTTATAGTAGCTTAACCTGAAACTTCACCAATAAATTTAATAAATCCTCAGAACCACCTTGTGATGAAATTAACATGCGGGTTTTTTTTTAATTCCTTACAATGTATCTGTTTTAAATAGCAGGAAAATAAATTGGCAACATAGCCTTGCTTTACATACTTTCATCTACCAGTGAAGAAAAACCAGCTGAAAAGCATTCTGTGAGAACTGATTGCAACATTTTTTACAGCAAGATTTGGGTTCATGCATTCACTAAACTGTGCAGCACTCACTACCTACAAAAGCCACATGGTAAAGATTTTTTCCACAAGAACTGAGGGATTTTATGCTATGCACTAGCTCAGTTTTAATGTTTCTACTCACATTAAAATCCCGGCAATCTATTAAGTGTTACAAGTACCAACAATCACTTCCTTAGCTTAAAGAAATGAGTAGCTGCTCGCTGAACTCCTGACTTAATTGGTAATCGGATAAGGATACCAGAGTTGCTTCTAGGGTATCCAGATCTTTGGACATATATCCCGATATCTCTCAATAGGCCATTCCCTACATTTGGAACAGGTTTACACTTCCAGTATTTGAAAACCAGTACACAGTTGTGTTGGAAAAAGTAGAAAAAGCCCAGTTCAAATGCTACGCAAGCAACCCTAATGTAAAAGATAAATAACTAAAAAAAGAAAAAGAAAAGGCTTATGAAGAACAGTTTACTATGATATATTTCTGCACCTAAAAGGTGTACTTGTTTTCATTTAATTGCTCTCTGGCTTCTATCATCATTTTACTGCCTAAACCAGAGAAATCACTGTAACAGCTTTTGCCTATTCATTTATGCTTTAAGGGAGACTTCCTATTCTGGCTATAGATTCTATGATTTGCTAAAGAAGTGTTCTAAATCAAAAACAATAATGAAATACATGATCAATCTTACTGTACAGTGAAGTTTATTTCCCTACGTGACTTAAGAACTCTTAAATAAGAATGTGCTAACGGCTTGGCAACATCCAGATTACAGAGCCTCTGCAAAGCTAAGGGTGACTCACACTTGTATGCGCACACACTGACACCTAGAGACATGATTCCAAGATTCAGAGGTAGCATCACCTCCAAATCTTCTAAAGATGTGAATGTAAGTCTTAACAGTATTTCCTCAGGCGATGCTTGGAAAACAGCAAAGCTAAAATACCCTCAAGTGGGATAGCCTAACTTTTAATACATGATGAAAGAGATGATGTCTGTATCAGTATTTAAAAGACAGAAACCAAGCATTTGTCTAAATTTTTTATGACAATCAATACTTTTGCAGAACCGTTCGAATTCCTCTGGACAAATATAGTCCGGAACATCAGAAAATACTTCCCTATTCCAAATATGGAATTCTGGATACATCTCTAAATTGGTTGTACTGCTCAGCTCTTAAAAAAAAAATGAAATGAAACAAAGATACGGGTATGGCAGAAAAAGACCTCTTCTTCCTGAATACTGCGTTGTAAGGCAAGAAGCAAGGATATAAAAAGGCACAATGAGTAAACTGTTTAGGCAAAAGTATAAAATAAAATATTACCTTTAGCTGGGTTTACTTTTATCCCTGACCTATACAGCATTTCCTCATTCTGCCAGTCTCCATTCCTGATCGCAGTCTTCAGTCCATAGAAAACAATTAATGTAGCTGTGGCATAAAAAATCAAGCTCTTGAGAAACCGCTTTTGGACCTTGACATAAAGGGCCCTGGCTCCCACTGTAATGAGGAGGCAGAAGCCCATACTAGGAATATACAAAACTCGCTCTGCAATTACAAAGCCGACATAGAAAAACAGGTTCGTGGCAGGAACAAAGGGTATTATTAACAAAGACAAAGAAAGAACAACAATGTTCTCCGTAGAAGGAAGTTGCGTTCTCTGTGATGCATTATTTTTAATGCCATTTTCTACTTTGGATGCAAAGCTGGGCTTAATCTCTGAGTTCCGGTACTCCATATCTGAATGGCAGCTATGTCCATTTGCATTCTGCTTGCCATTTGTTACAAATTTCCCATTGCATTCTCCTTCCACGCTTGGGCTCTTCAAGCCATAGTAGGCAAGGAGGAGGAGTCCAACATAGAAGGCCACAGTGTGTAGGTTTCTCCAATCACAAACTGTTTTGAGCAGAGGCACAGCATCCATTGACCAATCAAAACTGAGTGTATCTGGGCATAGCAACAGCCAGAGGTTCTTGGTTGGCAAGTAGAAGAAAGTGAGTGTCCGAGCCAACAGGCTATCCGAATCAGCAGCTGGGTTGTCAGAGTTGGAAAAGCTTGGTGGTTTGTTTCCCATCCAGTATAAACGGGCACCCAAAAGGGAAGTTCCCCAGAAAGTTAACAGACTAATGCTGAGGAAAAGAGACAAGTTCTTCCTCTGAAACCAAAAGAGAAGGGAAAAAATTAAGATCATCATCAATACAGCATGGGAACACCTCACTTAACATTTAGAGACGAAAAGACATTTTGAAGTGGACAGTTAAAACCACATAGGTCTTAAATACATGCCTTTATTTCTATCTCCATTTAAGTGTGCTTAAGCAAGGGGCGCCTGGGTGGCTCGGTTGGTTAAGCGTCTGCCTTCGGCTTAGGTCATGATCCAAAGATCCTGGGATCGAGCCCCGCGTCAGGCTCCCCGCTCCGGCGGGAAGCCTGCTTCATCTCTCTCCCACTCCCCCTGCTTAGTGTTCCCTCTCTCGCTCTCTCTCTGTCAAATAAATAAATAAAGTCTTAAAGAAAAAAGGGCTTAGGAAAATTTAACCTAAAAAAAAACCCATTGACTGTGGAAGCCTACTTTGTATATAACTTTTGATGAACGTTTTTTCTTCTTGTTCTAAAATACCAAGAACCAAAGCCTCAATTTCCTGACCTCTGTAAAATGGATTAAATGTATTTCCCCCTCAGAATTGGTATGAGGTTAAATTGAGACCTGAGACCACAGTATAAAAGTACTTAGCACTCTGCACAGGATAGAATAGACATCAAATAACTATCTTTTTTCCCTTTATGGTTTAGGTTCTTAGAAAAACAAAGAGCAGGTATGCCCCAAAATATGGAGTATGACAGGATTCTGCCTGGCTCAAAGGAGTAACAGCATTTAGCTATGTCTATGCCAGTCCTCATTTCATTGTCTCGAATTTTCTTGCAGAATTTATCAACAGGCTTTCATCTGCTACCCCACGCTGTCACTGACATCAATGACATCAAACATTTAATAACACTCCTCATGAATCCCAAATTTTCCACCCTGATGACAACTTTTTAAAAATAAAATGACTTTGATAATGTGCTTACTTATTTTAAGAGAGAGACAGAAAATTATGAGAGGAAGGCCAAAGGGCATTCCTGTTAATGAGAATTTTCTGGCAAACTCTTTCAACCTGAGTAAGAATTTAGTGACCTCAAACAATCTAAGTCCTGAAGAGGCAAGCGGGAGGGGGAGGGATGGATACTATATCCCAACTTTAATGATTCCTTGGTAATGTGATCTCTTACTGCACACATTGACATTGTATAGAATTATACATTAGTAACACTCAAAATGGTGCTTGGAATCTTAAGGGTATGCCAAATATTTAGTTTAAAAAAAAACACAAAAGGCAAAAGCACAAATAGATAAATGGGACTACATCAAACTAATAAAAAACTTCTATACAGCAAAGGAAATCATCAACACAATGAAAAGGCAACCTGCTGAACGAGATTTGCAAACCACACATTTGATAAGGGGTTAATACCCAAAATACATTAAAAAAAATCTCATACAACTCAAAAGAAAAAAAAAATCTGATTAAAAATGGACATAGGATCTGAATAGACATTTTTCCAGGGAAGTCACAGAAACAGGTACATGAAAAGGTGCTTAACATCACTGGTCATCAGGGAACTGTAAACCCACACCACAATGAGATATCAGCTCACACGTGTTGGAATGGCTAGAAATAACAAGAAATAACAAGTGTTGGTGGGGATGTGGAGAAGAGGGAACCCTCGTGCACTGTTGGTAAGAGTGTAATTTGGTGCAGCAACTATGGAAAACAGTGTGGAGTTGCCTCAAAAAATAAAAATAGAACTACCATATGATCCAGCAATTCCACTTCTGGTATTTATCTGAAAAAAAAATCGCTATCTCAAAAAAAAAGATCTGTAACCCTACATTTATTGCAGCATTATTTATTTATAATAGCCAAGACATGGTAATAACCTAGGTGCCCACCGACGGATGAAGGATAAAGAAAATGTGTTATATATATTTGATAGAATATTTGCCCACACACAAAAAAGAAAATCTTTTTTTTTAAGATTTTATTTATTTATTTGAGAAAGAGAATGAGAGAGAGAGAGCACATGAGGGGGGGAGGGTTAGGGGGAGAAGCAGACTCCCTGCTGAGCAGGGAGCCCGATACGGGACTCGATCCCGGAACTCCAGGATCATGACCAGAGCCGAAGGCAGTCGCTTAACCAACTGAGCCACCCAGGCGCCAACAAAAAAGAAAATCTTGCCTTTTGCAACAACGTGGATAGACTTTGAGGACATTATGCTAAGTGAAATAAGTCAGCTGGAGAAAGACAAACACTGTATGATCTCACTTATAGATGGAATTTTAAAAAATAAAAACCCTGAACTCTTAAATAAAGGAAACAGATGGGTGGTTGTCAGAGACAGGGATGGGAGAGTTGTCAAAATGGGTGAAGTGGTGAAGGTGGTCAAAGGTACAAACTTCTAGTTATAAGTTCTGTGGATGTCATATACATCATGGTGACTGTAGTTAACAATACTCTATTGCATATTTGAAAGTTGCTAAGAGATCAGATCTTAAAAGTTGTTAGCACAAGAAAAAAAAACAAATTACTTTGTGTGTTGATGGAATCAACTACACTTACTATGGTGATCATATGCCATATATACATATACCAAATCATTATGTTGTGCACCTAAAACTAAAAAAATGCTAAATGTCAGTTATATCTCCATTTTAAAAAGTCCAAAGAACAATATATCTTGAGCATGTACAACTTCTATTAAAACAGTCTCTATGTATTATATACAATTGCCACTGGATTCTCTTCCTCAGACGCCTCATTCACCCCACCTTTCATTGCTGGAAGCCACAGAACTGGTCATGGACCATCTGCTCCATCTCTACTATTAACCTAATGATCTTGGCAAGGTCTAATTTTAAAAAATATTAATATATGCTAATGATTCCACCTTAACCTTCCTTTATCTCCACAGTCATTTATTCAATTGTCTATTGGAGATATTCACTTAGGTATTTCAAATTCAAAATGCCCAACATAAAGCTTGACTTCATATCCTCCTGACACTAAACACTTCCTCCTTCAGTCATCACCACCACCTAAGACGGTAAACCTATGTAACCAGTTTCTTCTTCCCAGCCTCCCTCCCTCCCCCTGCCCCATTCTATCCATTACCAGCTCTCACTTTCTCTTCAGAATATAAGCCAAATTTGTCCATTTCTCACCATCTCTTCTGTCACCACTTGAGTCCAAAATGCCCACACTTGGATGATCACAATAGTCTCCTCCTAACTGGTGACCCAGCCCTTTTAAACACAGATTACATTATTCCCAACTTTCAAAGTCATTAATGGGATCTTACTCTAAGACCTTGGAAGTTCTCACCTCTACAAAGAAGATTCTAATTCACAGAGGGTTCTCTCTCTCTCTCTTTCTGTGATATGTGTTTTAAATTTCAAAATTATTCTTTTTAAAAGGAGAATTTTGAAGTGTTTCTTATTTTTTTATCTTTTTTTCCCAAAGATTTTATTTATTTGTGAGAGAGAGAGAGAGAGAGAGAGCAAGTGAGCACAAGCAGGGAGAGCAGCAGACAGAGGGAGAGGGAGAAGCAATTCCTGCTGAGCAGGGAGCCCAATGCAGGGCTCGATCCCAGAACCCTGGGATCATGACCTGAGCCCAAGGCAGACGCTTAACCGACTGAGCCACCCAGGCATCCCTCAAAATTATTCTGAAAGGTATTTTAAATATTTAAAGACAAGGTACTTCTGGGTATAAAAGAAATGAAGACAAGGAGACTAGAAGTTTAAAATTCAAAATAAGGAAAATGAGAAACAGCAAACAGATGGAAACTATGACAATTTTATGAGGTAGGATTATTAATATCAGATTACAGTAACACTAAATTCACAGAATTAACTGCCTCAGTGTTTCAAAATATCTGCGGCTAACTTCTAAAGTATTTCACATAATGCTGCATGGAATTTTTAGTGGTGGGGGAGTAATATGTTCAGTCATCACTAATTTCTCACTTTCAGGTCTTCTCTGGAAAAATGAAATGGTTCAGAATCAGTATCATCTAAAAATACCTTTTCAAACCATTCTTTTGCTCTTCTGAAATTCTACCCAGCAAAAATCCTAAAATTTACTGATTTTAGAAAAAAACTCCACAAAACACAAAACTGCACATTAGAGGCTGTAATACCTCGATAGACAAATCACACAATTGAAGATGCTTTGATTACACAAGAGAGAAACATGTCATTTGGCAAAGATAAATGAAATAAGGTGCCATGGATGAGGAAGACTGATCTTGAAAAAACAATTCAAGGTGAAGATTTGTGCCAAAAGTCCATTTTGCAACTAAGTGTACTAAGTACACAAAGTGTAACTGAGGCCATTCTATTCCAGTGTCTTCTGGTGACAGTGAGGAGAGAGAAAGGGGAGGCATTACCCTCCTCTTCAGTCAAGAAGAAAAGCAAAGGAGTAAGAGAACCACATGGGGAAGGAAAGTGTAATCAGGATTCTTTGCTAGTCATGAAACTCCAGAAGAAGTTAGCCTTAATCATTGCATAATTTCACTTTATTCTTAAAACAGAAATATCATAAGGCAAAACTACCTTATTAACTTTTAATAAAAGCATCTTTAGCAATGTTTAATAAATTATCAAAGCATTAAGACTGAAGATGTGATCAAAATGATTCTTGTAATCATACTTAAAGAATATTTAAATAAACTACAAAAGATTAATGAAAGCTATTCAGTGATAAAATATAAGAAGCCTAGTGTTGAGCAAATGACAAAAGTGAAAAAGCAGAATAATAAATGCTAACATTAATTTATGAAGTCCTTTATATTTTAAAACATTTTCATATACAGCTCCCATTTAAACAAATTATGTAACAACGAAGATCAAGAGACACTGAAGTTCTGAAGTGAGATGCTCTCATACACTCATTCTAACTTAAAGTTAAGGTCTATAAGAGCTAAATAAATGACACCGTTAAAGGAAAATTTAATGAACAGGTAAAAGAAAATTAATGTCAAAATGTTTAAAGTGGAAGAGCTTCTAAGGCCTCATGATTGACTACCACTTTTTATGTATTTTATGATTTCTTTGAAATCACAACTTTCAAGTCTCTTTAATGCCTTCTCACAGAATACTGTTAAAAATGGACACCTATAAAATGGGATTCTGATAAAACCAAATCTCTCTTCTAACCTCATTCATTGTTTCTGTGGTAACAGCCTTAAAAATAAGGTGAAAGAAAAGAAAGCATGGAAAGGATTTTTAATTAATCACAGTCCTTATGTCACCTGGGTGACTCAGTCGGTTACATATCTGCCTTCGACTCAGGTCATGATCCCAGGGACTTGGGATCGAGTCCCACATTGGGCTCCCTGCTCAGCAGGGGTCTGCTTCTCCTCCTGCCCCTCCTCCCACTCGTTCTCTCACTCTCTCTCTCTCTCAAATAAACAAAATATTAAAAAAAATCATAGTCCCTATGCTCTTACTTATGGATTAAATCAGATGAGCAAATTTTTATTGAGTTACAGGTAGGAGTCAAGTCATATAATTAGCCTCAGCATTTTATTTTTGTTGTTGTTCTTGGCTTCGTGTATCAGATGATTCAACGCAGGTATTTGTAAGATAAGGCATGAGAGTTGTGAAGAGTTACCACCAGACTGGAAAGTTAAAGCTAGTAAAAATCCACACATAGAAGACAGGAAACTTAACATGATCGAAGGATAATCTCTGATGGGTAGCGTTAGAAAATGACTGCATTTTAATAGTGAAAACATAATGAATTCATTGAGCATATCATTAAGACGGCTGTATGTGACAGGCACTCTCCTACTAGGCACTGGATGTATACATGCAGAGAGAGGGCAGACCCCGTGCTTGTGGAGTTTGCATGTTCTAATCTGTCCAGAAAAACACTTTGGGAGGCAAAGAATCATGGTGTCTTAAAAGATAGCTTTCAAACCTAAAGGACCATCAATATTAATTGTGAACTGCTAAAAATACCAAAGCCCTGGTCTGACTAATATCTCCATAGGAGATTCTAATGCAGCCGAGCCTGAGAATCATCACATATTTGTACAAGTCTAATTCTTAACAATGACACTGAAAATACTGTGGGATTCTGGCTTTCATTTCACAAAGTTTTAAGGCATATTTTCCTCATTCTAAATGAATAAACCATAATGAAACATAAATAATGCTTTCTCTGAGGCTCTAGGACAAACTGGCTTCTAGTATAATAAATGAGTGTCATGAGGTCAGGCTACAAAGGAATTGAGATCTCTGTAATAAGTATAATTCAGGGTTGAAATATTCAAGTCTTGTTCCAATATACAGAAGACAAAGGACTTTTTCCCAGAAAAAAAAAAGTCTCCTAAACATGAATCACAAAAGGCAAACAATCCAATAGAATAGACTTAAAAACATGGGAAATTCAGAGAAAAGACAACAATAAACAATTAGAATTCATTTGTTAATAAAAATGAAAATTAAAGTAAAAAGAACAAACTTCAAATGAATCTAAGTAAAAAAAAACTGGGGAAAAAAGAATTGGCTACAGAAGTCACTAAAATTGTGTTGTAACAAGAACTATTACATACTGAGAAAATATAAATTAGTTTGGTGAGAAATTTGGAAGTACTTAGGAAAATTAATAATTTGCAAAATCTATTATTTGGTAATCTGGATTTAGTGACTCTCTAACAAAACCTCTTAGATCTAAATACAAGAATTTCTAATGCTGGATTATTTATAAAAGCAAAAATAAGTAAATCGCTGAAAATTTCACTAGAGCAATATGGAAATAAATCATGGTATACCCATATGTTCTGAATCTATAAGGCAACTAACAGGAATAAACCATCCATATAAACTACATATACAGTATATGGAGAGATACATATATTTATATAGAGAGGCATACATACACACCAACATGAAAAATACTATATAGCAATTAATGCAAATGAACCAAATCATTAGATAGTAACATGACTCATAAAAACTCAGGTTGCAAGATATGCGTATTATAAAATCATACAGGCCATTCAGGAAAAAAAAAAATCCCATATATTTTTCACAAATGCATACATATATTTGTAAAATCATCCTCCCCCCCCCCCCCCCGCCAAGTCTAGAAACAGTTACACCAAACATCAGATGACGTGAAATTGCTGGGGCAGGGCACAGAAGGGAGCTGGATGGATAGTTGAAGAGACAAAGATGGCTTCAAATTTATGAGTGGTTGCCATTGATATAAAAGATGTATCAAAAAAACCCCCAAAAAGGTTTGATAACCTTTTATGTCTAAACTTACATGTCTTAGGTTGAAATAATTTTTTTGAAACAAATATATATACAAATAATGGTAACAAATCCAAATTCTGGTTATGGATAGATAAGTATCCATTAGTTCATATACTTTTCCATATTTAATATTTACTGTAGCTATTCTTTTATAATTAAGTTTCTCGATATTAAAAAATACTTTTCCATGTCCCAATTCAATCTATCTACAATTATTTTTTGTAATCCTTACCTTAATTTTGCTAGAAAATCTGTTAAATATACAAGAAAATTAGGTAAAAATACAATGCACCTCGGCTGGGATACAAAATTATGATAATATTACCTAAAAATGCTCTTTTAGATCTGGGATATAACAAATGGTACATCTTTGAATTCTCAGAGATTACTACGGAGCCTAACGTTTGTAGGCATTTGAAAATGATTCTTAAACTCTGACCCTCAAACCAAAAGTCAATTTTTTTACCTGTCATTATCTCCCACATTTTTTATTAAAGATTTATTTATTTATCTGAGAGAGTGAGAGTACAGGTGCATGAACAGGAGGGGCAGAGGGGGGCAGAGAGAGAGAATCTCCAGCAGATTCCCTGCAGAGCCAGGTCCCCAAGGCGGGGCTCAATCTCATGACCCTGAAATCATGACCTGAGCTGAAATCAAGAGTTGGGCGCTTAACCAACTGAGACACCCAGGCACCCCCCACCCATTTTAAATCCTATTATGGTAAATCCTCACTCCCCATCCTCCACACAAAGGAGCAAATGAAATAATATTGCACAACTCCAAAGCCAGCTTGATTGTCATCATATACAGAAACTTGGCCTTGTCACCTTTATATCACAACATTTTCTGCCTAACTCCAAACCTCTCCATGAGAAGTATACATGAAGGCAGTAACATGTTCTGGAGGAACATTTTCCTGACTACAACTTCATTCCAAAAGTAGAATTAAAAATGGGAAAATGATTGCATCCCGAAGAATTCTTATCAGATACATTTCGTGTCAATTACTAAATGGACAGGGTTCCTTCATGTTTTAATTCACTAGTTATTTATAAAATCATATAAATCAGCTTTATGAAAGTCTAATTTTTCTAAAAGTTCAAATGTGGTCTTCATCTTTTCAAAAAGTTGTTCTTTAACATTAAAAGGGAAATTTGCTTCAGTTTCCATGTTACTGAATATCCATAAATATACATATTCCTAACGACAAAATTTTAGAGGGATTTTTCTGGAACTGTCAGATATAGGAAATCATAGAATGAAAATCAACTAAGGATATCAAGTTCATGGTTGACAATTTTATCTCGAGTCTTTGGACACACTAATAGAATAAAAGAACATAGCTATAATGAGCAAATAATATGAAATTTACTATAAAACATCAAAATCTTTTCCACGCATCACCTGAAATATGAAGGCAAATCTGATGAGAAGAACCTGTCATATTAACTAGTGGTGATGCCTTCACAGAAGCCCTGTAGAGCATTATTTTCTTCTCTGAGAGTCTTTGCCTAAAGAAATAGCAAAAGAGAAGAGCAAAAATCAATTATAACAGCTTCCCTCTCTACTATTCAAGGAAAACTGCCCTTCATGGTGGCAGCTTCAATATTGCCTTCTGATCTCAAGATTCTCTGGGACAGAAAGGAAACTGAAAAGGAATATTTTATACTCAATGAAAGAAAAATGTAAACATTCTGCCTTAGAGTATTAAAACCATCATGAGACTTGCTTTTTGGCAAACTAATGAAAATAAATTACTTAAGCATAAGGCTCATTTAATTCCAAATTAAGCCCTTGGCAATGATAGTAGAGTTGTAATAATAAAGGAGATAAAATTCAGCATCTGAAAGTTTTAAGAATAACTGAGAGAAAAGGCTCTCCAGACATAACAAAAAATCTATCGTCCTTTATTTTGTATCCATTATTCATCATTGAAGTCATAAGCTTTCCTTGTATCAATAATATAGGATTTCTCCTAGCTGCCCCTCTTCCTAAAATAGTTCTCATTGGAGACACACCTCAAAACAGGAATATAAAAGCATATATTTCCAACATTTCTGAATATGTGACAAGAAGGAATGTACGGTTAAAAGTTTAATTAGAAATTGTTTCTAGATGTTGGCGGGGATGCGGAGAAAGGGGAACCCTCCTACACTGTTGGTGGGAATGCAAGCTGGTGCAGCCACTCTAGAAAACAGTATGGAGTTTCCTCAAAAAGTTGAAAATAGAGCTACCCGACGACCCAGCAATTGCACTACTGGCTATTTACCCCAAAGATACAAATGTAGTGATCCAAAGGGGTATGTGCACCCCGATGTTTATAGCAGCAATGTCCACAATAGCCAAACTATGGAAAGAGCCAAGATGTCCATCGATAGATGAATGGATAAAGAAGATGTGGTGTATACACACACACACACACACACACACACACACACACACCCAAACACATACACACACACACACACACAATGGAATATTATGAAACCATCAAAAGGAATGAACTCTTGCCATTTGCAATGACGTGGATGGAACTGGAGGGTATTATGCTGAGCGATATAAGTCAATCAGAGAAAGACATGTATCATATGATTTCACTGATATGAGGAATACTTAATCTCAGGAAACAAACTGAGGGTTGCTGGAGTGGTGGGGGGGTGGGAGAGATGGGGTGATAGACTGGGTGATAGACATTGGGGAAGGTATGTGCTGTGAATTGTGTAAGACTGTTGAATCACAGACCTGTACCTCTGAAACAAATAATACATTACATGTTAAAAAAAAAAAAAGATAGTAGGAAAGGAAAAATGAAGGGGGCAAATCGGAGGGGGAGATGAACCATGAGAGACTATGGACTCTGAGAAACTGAGGGTTTTAGAGGGGAGGGGGGTGGGGGGATGGGTTAGCCTGGTGATGGGTATTAAAGAGGGCACATACTGAATGGAGCACTGGGTGTTATACGCAAACAATGAATCATGGAACACTACATCAAAAACTAATGATGTAATGTACGGTGATTAACATAATAAAATTTTTAAAAAATGTAAAAAAAAAGACTGCTAAAAGCTAATCTTCCATAACTTTATCAAATAAACAGAAATTGGTAAATTAAAAAAAAAGAAATTGTTTCTAGAACATATTCATAGGATTTATTGAAGTTTTGCCATCATCAAGTTGTCAGGGTATCTCTTTCCCTTCAAAGAAAAAAATGGGTTTCCTTATTAATAATTACCCTCTATACAAGATTAGAAACTTTTTTTCCTGTAGCAACAAAATAAACAAAATAAAAGAATTTTAATGTTTAGTGTTTCAAAAGATATAAAGAGGTTCAATAGGTGGGTGTATCCAGTCTTTGTGAGGAAAGAATTTAAAGATTAAGGGCATAAAAAAAAGTATGTTAGTGAGTTATTCAGCACTTTAGATTAGAAGGAGTTCTTTCACTTATTCAAGCTAACTCTATACCACAGCATAATGCTTTCCACTGATTTCAAACATCCATCAAAAAGATTTTGTACATATCCAGATAAACATATAACAGCTCAATAAATCAGTTATAGATTGAAACCCACTGATGAACACTTAAGACTTTTTTTTAGGCCAGATTATAATTTACCAAACAAGGTTGTCATTAGGGACAGTATGATTATAAAAAAATCCAAAAAGTGTCAAAGCATATTTCATGTAATCTGATATAATGAATGACATGGCATTTATCCAAAATTTAAAACCAAACATAACTGGTTTGATTTGGTAGTAAAAGGTCACCAGAGGCAACAGTTTTTCTTATTTCAGTTATAATCAAAACTGTTAGCCTATTTGAAATTCCTCCTAGTCTTTTTTCATACATATGATACTAGCTAACTCTGGTAAAAAATGGACATTTTTTTAGAATATTTTAAAAATGTAACATAGGGGCGCCTGGGTGGCTCAGTCGTTGGGCGTCTACCTTCGGCTCGGGTCGTGATCCCAGGGTCCTGAGATCGAGCCCCACGTCTGGCTCCCTGCTCCGCGAGAAGCCTGCTTCTCCCTCTCCCATTCCCCCTGCTTGTGTTCCCTCTCTCGCTGTGTCTCTCTCTGTCAAATAAATAAACAAAATCTTAAAAATAAAATAAAATAAAATAAAATAAAAATGTAACATAAAGAAACCTAAGATGACCATCTATTCTTTCATTTAATCATACTTGAAAGAGATTCTTCTTAATTTTATTTAGAAATTTGTTTTATTTATTCCTTAAATGGTGTTACCTTGATTTCTAATACAATTTTCCAATAAAAGGAACCAAGGTTCCTTGGAGAAATGGACTGATTTTAAAACGGAGGCAGGAAACATACAAGATGAGCTGGTACATCTGATTGTGCCAGAAGCCGTGTGTGTGTGTGTGTGTGTGTGTGTGTGTGTGTGTGTGTGTGTGTGCGCGCACGCGCAAAGATATGTCAACGTTTCTACGGCACGCAGGAGCCTGCTTAAAAAGCTCCCAATGGCCAAAGCTGGTACAATTTGAGCAACCAAATAGATAGTCCTGAATTATAAACTAAGGTATAAAATAAACATCCATGAATCCATACTGAGAAATAAATGATACGACAGACAGACAGACAGACAAAGGAGAAGAGACAAATCTCCCTTGCAGAAGAATGTCAAATAATTTATATATATACTCCACCTTCAAGGAGAGGGAGCATAACTTCTCATTCCATAAATACAGGCTGTGCATAGTGCCTTCTTCCAGAGAGACAGGAGGGATGTGGGAGGGAGTAACTTTACAATAGATAAACCTGAAACACACCATCTCCACGAGGTGATTAGGGTCATCCTTAACAGTGGTAAGTCATGTTGACAGCATGTACCCTTAATCCCTTAATAATATGTGATAAAAATGTCACTTGACCTGTGTTCTTCCTCTCAAAACCCATAAACCCAGTTTAATCACGAGAAAAATATCAGGCAAATTCCAGTGGAGAATGTTTTACAAAATATCTTACTAGGAATCCTCAAAACTGTCAAGGTTATCAAAAACAAAGTCTGAGCAACTGTCACAGCCAAGAGGAGCCTAAGGAGATATGACAAATAATGTAATGTGCTATCCTAGATGTCATCCTGGAACAGAAAAGGGACATTAGGTAAAAATGAAGGAAATCTGAGTAAAGTATGAACGTTAGTTAATAATAATGTATCAGCACTGGTTAATTGACTGTAACATACATACTGTACTGATGTGCAAGGTGAGTAAACAGGCAGAACTGAGGGTGACCTATTTGGGAACATGGTTCTACTCAAATTTTCTGTAATCCTGAAACTGTTCTAAAAAACAGGCTATTCAAAGAATGGTTGTAACTAGAATAAGAGCTTTTAGAAACCAAATGAAATTAGATGGGCTTTAATAAAAGCTGTGGGCCAGGAAATACCAAATGAAAATTAACATCAACGTTAAGTGCATACTAACATTTTAACCGCCTTCAAATTGAATCTAAAAAGATGGAACAAGAGAATGAACCAGAATTCAGGTTAAAGGACCACAGTAACTTACACGTATTTTATATGAGAGATAACATATTGATTTCAAATCCCGTTTGGGTTTTGTCTGACACTCTATAGCAACTATAGTGTACTAGAAACCCCCAAATGAGAATCAAACAGCAAGGGAAGGATGTTTCTAAACCCATTGCTATGGTTGTTTTGTTGGCATGGTGACCCATTCTTCCTCATTAAGCTAACATGGGGAAATCAAGCAGTTAGCAATTTCTTGCATACTCATGGCAGGCTCCTTCTAGAGCTAACTATTAGGGACTGAAGTACCCAAAGAGTTCAATTACTGGAACTGTAAGGGGTGTGCCACAGCCCCTAACCCATTACACTAAAAGCAAGCCCCTGAACGCCAGCCTTCAGAGTAATCTTGTTTAGCTTAAAATAAGAGGTTTAACACTTCCCACCAGGCAGTGCACTATGGTCAAATCGGGTTAGCCATGAAACAATCAAGGCTTTATGAAGAAAATATGTGAAGAAAATATCCTTTTGTGACCTCAGACACAAAAAATACTCTACACAAAAGAAGACACCTCTTTTTGACTATCAAACCACTTTAGGTTTTTATTAGATTCCTTTCCCTGCACTCTTAAGAATACACCTAATGGGGGAGAATCAAAATAAAAGAGCTCAAAATTAATTGAATTTGGAAAAGGAACTCTTTTCTATCCATCTCTCCTCAAGTGGGCAACTGCATTGCAAATGCATTTCCTGCGCCAATGGATTAAACTGCAACATTCTTTTAACTCTGTGTGGCTTTAGTGCGACAAACCAGCCATTATGAGATGTGTTCCAGTCTCATTAATGAGGTAAGCCTGTGAGCCCAGCATTTTGGAAACCTAAAGAGACAAATTATAATGAGACTTCACTCAGTGGGGAGGCCAAGACATAGCCCTCTTCTCTCAAAGATCTCATAAATAGGCAGCTATTTAATGAGTGCAGGACTTTCCTACGAACATACAACAGACACTGATAAGAAAAGGAAGACTTCACCTAGACAAACAACTTAATACATACATCTCATAGGCAGGTGTTCATTAATACACATAATTTCAATGCTTCATGTTTTTCAGTGAGAATATGATCCCCCCTATAATTACAAACGTGTCTTCTGCTAAATACATGGTAAATTCAATGTCAAATGGACAAATGATTATTTTCTTTTTCTCAGATAAAAATATAGCCCTTTATATATTTTGCAGGTAGATTTTTTTTCCTTACTCTCAAAATGCCGCACTGATTTGTAAAATAACACTTGTTGTTTTTTTTTTTTTTGATTGGGATACTGAGGCCAAGTAATGAATGTTTTGAAAGAAAATTTTCACTTGAGAAAACATCCATCAATTTTGTGATTCTGTAACTGAATTTTGTAATTCACTATCGGGTAATTACAATTCAGAAATTTCCAGACAACACTGTGGCACCTATTTAGGCACTGTAATTATTAGTCATTCAGAGCAGACTCAAACAGAACAGGAATCCTCACAAGATCAGTTGGGTAGAATATTCTGGGTTTACTGAGCAAGCAAAGGGGTCATTACCTATTCTCCCCCTATTTCTCCTAAAAGAAAAAAAGAATAAACGAACAGCCGTGCCAAATTTTCAAGTACATCAGAGCAGTAAAGGGAGTTATGGTTACTAGAATTCATTACAGAAAAAAACAACTCCACTTCCAAATCTTTGTTGGGTGCTGTTTGGTTCATTCCCTTTAACATAGGAAGAGATGTAAGGAGCAGCAAACTAGTGCTATCAGCAGTAACCAAGAGCTAGTTATCTGAAAATACTTTAAAAACAAAAATTGAGTCTAGGCAAGGGTGCTGTGGGAAAAGTCGAAAAACATAGTTTTAGTTTTCCTGAAAAGAAGAGCCATCTTTCATACCTCTGCATCTTATTACTCTGGAAGTGAATTTCTTTTTGAAAAGCAAAATAGTAAACCTAGATGGCAATATTTATTATAAATGGGATAACTTTTCTATGAGCATCAATTAACATTTGTACCCCCAAATAAGCATTTTTAAAATGCATACCTTTATTTGCTGGAATTAATCATCAAAAGAGTGACCCTCAAATTATACCTACTTTAGGAATAATAAGCTAGTTGCATGTTTCATGTTATGCAGACAGAGAAACGATTGATATGGCTGCCAAGTGGCCATGAGCCAGATGTTTGGGAACAAACAAAAATACTAAAGTTTTTCAGTTCAGAACTGTTCTGGTACCCTCTCCAAGAGTCTCTTCTTGCCAGAAGCAACTTGGCAAAAGCGCTTTCGGGAAACTCGTGGTGGTGGCTACCAACCTAGACAGATGAAATCTTTGTGTAAATGTAACCTACACATTTTTTTTTCTTTCCTTCTTTTATTACGAGATTTGGAATTAAATTTTAATCATTTGCTAACTTTTAAAAAGCTACCTGGGAATGGAGGTGTTCAGTAAGGTCAGAGGCAACTTCACAAGGAGATTCTGAAACAGAGAGGAATGTGAAAACTGTGAAACCCGTATAATCATAGCAGCATTTGTTCTCCACTCAAATAAGGCTTCAATACAACGCAAAAGTTTGATCCTGCTTCAAGTTAGTTAAAAAAAAGAATTCTGCATTTATTAAATACTATATTGAGGGCCATTAAAACTCTCCCCATTAATCTTCCTTCTTGAGCATGTCCAGCCTTTGTAGCTATCATTAAAATATTAGTTTTCAGATCATTTCAGACAGGGCAAAAATCTGGTATTTTTTTCATTAAGATGTGTATCTTTGATTTTTAACATTATCACTCTAAAAAACAAAAAACAAACAACAAAACCCTATAGTTAAACACATTTACTGCAAAAATCTCTCATGAGTCTTCAAAACATATTTGGGTAATTCTTTCAGCCCGACATAGCTCCAATTAGCACTAATCACTGCCATGCCCTAATTATTTAAAATTAAATAAGTTGAACTTACACGTGCAAACATTTTGCAAATCACCCTGCATCCACTTCTCTTTTCAAATTAACTCATAAGATTAGACAACTTGTTTTAATAGATTATTATCATTGGATTAGGTCCAAAAAGCATTCGTCTAATGGGAATTCTGTCTGCTTTAACAGTTGTGGTTTAGTGGACGCTCTCGGACTTAACTGTCAATCTTTTTTTTTTTTTGGACTGGCTCCTGCCCTGAGAACCCTTCTGGGAGACAAGCAATAAGTTTTTAATGGGTACATGACTGGCACTCAGTCAGTCTGGACTAAGCAAAGGGAAGTGAAAGGGACTGGTTAAAATACCTGACTGGAAGGTTCTGACTCCTTGCTCCCTACTCACTCCACTCTTGTTCAAATGCACTGGTTATCCCTGGCCTCTCATGCTGTACCCCATTCCCCACCTCAATATAGCAGTCACCACCAGCAATACTCAGAAGGGCAGAAAACTCACGCAGCTCATGCCGTAGGCAAGTCAAACACTAATAAAACCTGAAGATGAAATATCTTAACATTGTGCTATAAGTTTTGATAACAAGAAAATAAAAATGACAGGATGTGCTATTCTTTATTTAGTCTCTATAGCTCAAGCATTCCCTTTTAAGTAATACCAGGAAATTCCATTCTTGAATAGGTTCCATAATAACTCCTAAACTAAACACTCCAGAAATTTTATAGGGCGGCTCATATTTCATAATAAATCCACTTTTGTTCTATTCTGCACCATATCTCCAATCAACCCACATGCCTTGTTGCTTCAACAATCTAAACAAATGCAGGTCATCCGAATGATATGCTAACGTGAGTACAAATTAAGCTCCATTGTATTTTTCCATGAGAGACCAGGTATTATGAGGAAAGAGAGAAGCGTGTATAATTGCCTAATGAATTCCAACACCTGTTATGTCATTTTATACCTCCCAGATGGGGTCTTGGCTTCTAGTGAAGAGAGTAGTAGTTGCCTAGAAAACACCATTCTCTTTTGTCATTTTATTCAACTATGGAATGTGGGGGAAGTCATGTAATAGTAGTAGTAACACTAGTTATGAATGTTTATTAAACATTTTACAATGTTTATATTATCTCAAGTCGTTCTTTCTAAAACCCTCTGATGTTTGCAAACTATGTGAATCAGTACTTTACAAAAGGACAATGAGACTCCGAGATGTGAAGCATGTTGCTCAGAATCCCATTGCTAAGGAGAAGAACTAGAACTCAAAGCTAATTTTTTTTTTATTCTAAGACCGGGGTTTTGTGCCCCTAACCCACCCCAAACCACACAGTATCCACTTTGTAACCACCATCTCGAGTTCTTCGCCAGCCAGGTCCCTCAACCTTAAGGTGGCATCTGACAATAAAGACCATGAACTTCTACAAGAAAAGTTCGTAAAGCCACAGATGGGTAAATGCTAGAGAGATCTAGAGGTCAGCAATTTCTACTTGTAAAATCCCTGACTTTAGAAATCATCTCCTCAATGTGCATTCTACAATGAGGAAACTGACGTCCTTAAAGCTTAAACATGTACCCCGAGGACACAGAGCTATTTGGTGCCATTCAGGACCAGAAATTTCATCTTCCTTTGCGCTCATGGTTTAGTACCTTATCCCTTTGTTTATCCTTTTAGGCACTACTCTTCATCAAATATCTACAATAATTCTCAATAACGGGCAATAATAAAACAAGAATTAGACTCCAATGTCCTTGGACTAGTATTCAAAGCTGTCCAAAATCTGGCCCATCTTTACTATCTAAACTTCAAAATCCCCTAAGTATTATTGATACCTTTATTGTTTGATACTTCAAAATTCCCCCAGTGATATCGGTCTCATGATTATTCTAGATATGAACCAAAATCATATTCATCGATCTAATGTTGTCATTATCTGAAATGTTCTCCCTCACCTCCAGCTTAAACTCCAGTTCTTCCACAAGATTGCCCTGACTTCTCTTGGCTACATCAATCTCTGCCTCCTCAGAGCAGTCCAGTCTTACACCATATGAAAGAAATCATATATTGTAAAGGTCAAGTCTGAAGTTGTTAAGGCCCAAAGTGACACTACGCATAAATAATCTTAATAATTCTCACACTCTTCAGAAATGACTCTCATGGCTTTCCTACACAAACACAAGCCCCCAGACGGCAGGAATTTGTTTTAGTCATGAAGTATATTATCCGCAGCAACTCCGTCAGCACCCGCCACAGAACACTTACTACCAAATGGATGAATGAATTCATGAATGACTGAGCAAATGATGGAATGAATGAACAAAAGACAGTAGTCCAGAAGGGAGCAGGAAAGCAGCCTGTAAGGGCAGTTTTAGTTACACCAGAATCTTGTAAGGTGAGCAAATAGTCCAATCTGTTCTCTCTAGTCTATGTACCTACATAAGACAATATATAGAAAAATCCCTTCACCCTGGGACTTTTTGAAGTCTACATGGTTAGGTGATGCTACAGCACCCATTTCTCTGACATACATATTTGTGCTGGTGTCCGTAGTTTCTCCAACAATTTGATTCCCCCCCCCCACCCCGCCCACCCCCGGTAGGTATTACACTGATTTGGGAGTTAAAACAATGGGAAAGCATTTAAAGCCCCTGTGGCAAATAAAGCCTGTCCCAGACTGTAGAAAACATTTCAAGTGTGTTTTAAATATACCTGCCCTATGAAGCCCAGTCAAGTTCCTCATCCTTAGGGCTATTTTTAACTGATGAAGAGGAGGAGAAGAATACAGTATCTTATAAAGAAGAGACGGGAAAGAGGGGATGGAGACACAAAGAGAAAGAGGAAGGGAGAAAAGGAATCAGGAAGACAAGACTTTGAATGATTAGACTTGCAAGCTCTCTTTAACAAGATGCAAGTAATCCAATTATGTAATAACCTCTGGTCATCCTTAGCCCTTAATGAAGAGTCTTTAAAATACTTGCTAAGGTCTTTAGGAGGTGATCTGAGGTTAACACAGATTTGTAAACAATGTACCACCAGACAAATGTAAGAGATGAGGATATGAGAGCTAGGATATTCTTGAAACGTCAGTTCCTTCAGAAGGATGCTACTGTGGGATTTGAGTAACTTCTACATAATTGCATACTTCCACTGCATAGACCCTGTAGTCCCAGGGAGGAAACAATTTTTATCTCATTTCTAAATATCCCTGTTAAAAAGACAACCACTTCATAGTTTAGTGTTGTAGTGAAGAATAAAATTTAATGATTGATGCATATAAAAATGAACTAATATCCTTGCAATATTACATAACAGAATCAGAGCATTCACATTTACTCTAATTCCTCTAATGAACTCTGACTTCTAAAGGAAATAGTAACGGGAACAACCAGATGATCTGTATGGCACATATTTTTAAATTAGTCTATTTGCAGAGAAAAGGACCATTTTAAAATAGGTAAAAAATAAAAATGGCTCACATTAATGAGCACTTACTATGTGCTGGGTACTCAAGAGATTTCTATGTATTCACACTCATATCATCTTCAAAAATCCTGTATTTGAGATGTATGGAGGTACAAAGAGGTAAAATCAGAATCCTCCCGCCATGTTGGTATTAAAGCAGCAAGCATATTTCTTCATGCAACCGGCTGCCTAATTAAGAAGGGGGAGAAAAGGGACGCCTGGGTGGCTCAGTGGATAAGCGTCTGCCTTTGGCTCAGGTCATGATCCCAGGGTCCTGGAATCGAGTCCCACATCGGGTTCCTTCCTCAGTGGGGAGCCTGCTTCTCCCTCTGCTGCTCCCCTTGCTTGTGTTCGCTCTCTGACAAATAAATAAATAAAATCTTAAAAAAAAAAAGAAGGGGAAGAAAATATTACAAATCATTGTAAAAAAGAATGAAATAACTTGGAAAAGAGCCAAATTAAAGTTGCACTAAAAAGGAACAATTAAACAATACTTATTATAGAATGTATTTACAAAACATTCATGATTTGAGATTTTGGCTTGGTGAGTCTGGGGGAATAAAAAGGAAAATATATGTGAAATTTACAGTGACTTGCAGATTTTACTTCATCCTGGATTTTTAAAATTCTGAACCAATAATTCTAATGATGTGTGACTGCCCTAAATGCTCATTCAGACAGAGCAAAATGGCCGATTTTCAAGGAGCTGTAACATAGTAAATAGTATAACACTGTCAAACTTTCTGCTACCCCCCAACTGAACTATGCCACAACCACCAATGCACTGATGACCAAGATATTAAAAAAAAAAAAAAAAAGAAAAAGAAAAAACACTGCCAAAGCCAATCACTTCATACCTACTCAGGCGGTAAACACAGTAAGAAACACATCACCACTCCACCAACAACTCTAGGCCAACAAAAAAATTATTAAACTGGTATTTACTTTTCAACTTTTTTCCAGTGGCAGCTCTTCTTCATGATAAAAGGGCTTGGCCTTTGAATTAAGAGCAATCAATAAATATCCTCAATATATCTATCTAAATCACTTGCAAAAAAAAAATCAAAGAAGATGAGGAAAAAGCAAAATTCAAGTACCCTTATATTACAAGCTAAATTTCAACTGAAGATATATTTTTACAGCTGCAATGAACTTCTAGAGCTGGTTATTCTTGGAAACCACCTTCTGCTTACTTGGGCTTCCTTTAGGGGGGAATTGTTACCAAAATTTACTTTGTATGATTATTTTGAATGAATTCGGTATCCAGAGAATAGTCATAGTGTTAAATCTGAAATCGAATTACTTTCAAAATTCTAGGGTACAGGATAGCCGAGTTGAACACAAAGCAAGACTGGAGATAACTTCTCAATGAGTTCACTAGTACTCTGATAAAATATAAAGCAGGGAAATAAGAGTAAAATCTTGTGCTCTCAGGGTAACCTTGGGCAAACAGTACAACTCTAGGCTTCCTCGACTGTAAAAGAAGAAGGTTAATATCGTCTTGACAGAAGTTCATAGCATGTTCCCCTTATCTCTGAAATCACAACTTCTCTTCAAAAATAAAAATGAATGTAAAAGCCCTTTGTAAAATACATGCAACCTCTATGACATTGAATGATTCACCCTACTATAAATACATTGTCCTTGACTTAATCTCTTTGGAGAGCCTGTATGATGTAATATACATGGGTTTATCAACTAAGTTACTAGATAAGAGTCAGCAAACTATAGCCTGTGAGCCAAATCTGGTGCCTGCCTGATTTTAGATAGTTTTATTAGAACACAGCCACACCCATTTGTTTGCAGTAGGCCCACAGAGTTGAATAGCTGTCAGAGAGTCTACATGGCCTGCAAAGCAGAAAAAATGAACTACCTTGCCCTTTATACTGAATGTTTGCCACCCAGATAAAGTCTGATGAGTTCTCAGTCCAGATCATAGTTTGACGCTTTATAATATTATTTCTTTTTGTTCTCCTTTTTTTAAAATTTCCCTTGGGAGAATGGCAAATTCATTTTGGTATTTAAGGAAAATGCTATTTTTCTTCCATAGAAAACAGGATCAGAGTCCATTTCTAATATGGATAAACTGATAGCACAGTTAATGTAAAATGACATAAGGAAATAATGATGCAGACTAGAACAAAAAATTTAAAAAGAATGCTTTACTTCTGAGAGAATCCATTTCAGAAAATCAAGTGTTAACTGTTTTTAAGTTTATAAGATCATGAAAAAGATAAATATATACCCTCATGATAAAAGGGAGATATGGATGTATATGAATAATAGGCAGATTCTTCTGTAAATTGAAATAAAACACATAGCCCACTTCAGTTTGCAGTGAGTACTTGGCCTTTGAAAACCATTATTATAAGCACTTTGGGATCTAATCTTTTGTTCATGGGAATGTATAAGCACAATTAATCCATCTTTCCAGTCAGATTACTTCAAAGACAAAGAAAGCTATCAAAAATTTTTTTTAATTTAGCAATAAGATTATTTTTTTAAATTATGATTAAACATAGTATGATATAATTTGCTTCTTGAAGCATCCCCCAAAACTCCCATATTAGGGAAAAAACCACTGGAGAGGCTAAATGACTTGTCCACAATTACACAACTAGCTACTGGCAGAAACTGTGTGAGAACCCAGGCCTCCTGATTAGAACCGCAGGATTTATGTCATTATGCCATACAGCCATACTTTTCACAGCATGTTCCCTTTATCTCTGAAATCACAACTTCTCTCAAATGTCTAACATTTTTCAGAAGCTTTCGTGTAATTAACTTAGAAAAAGGCTACCAGCTGGATGTAAAGGTGTAGGTTCAAACAACCTTTATATAAATCTGATGTAAATCAGCAAATGTCTTAATGGCATATTAAATTTTTATAAAATCATTCTCCCATAGTTAAGTTTATGTTATTGCTCTTTTAAAATTGCTCAGAAGTGAATTCGCCTCTAGGAAGCAAGCTGGGACATATTTTAGGATAGCCATTACGTTAAAGGCGTAAAAAAATATATACTCCAAATTCAGTTCCATCTTTTAAATGTGTTTAGTTTGTCTAAAAATACATTTTCTTTTTTTTTTTTTCCAAAAAGGTAAGGGAATGGAAATTGGTTTTATTCTAGATTTGACAAGCACCTTTACACTTTGATAAAACTCCTGGTCAAAGCTAAAAACAAGTCAATTATATGTATTTAAACACAACCTAACTACTTCTGCGTGTGTCAGGACATGTGTAACACACTGAGAGGCAAAGATACGGAAAAGAATAAGAAGTATCCAGATTCCTATTTCCACTGCAAACCACTGTTCTTCATTCAAGAATCAAGGGTTGCATGTACCAAACACACAGCCAACAAAGCAATCAAATATATCAGATTCTTGGGCGCCTGGGTGGCTCAGTTGGTTAAGCGACTGCCTTCGGCTCAGGTCATGATCCCTGGAGTCCTGGGATCGAGTCCCACATCGGGCTCCCTGCTCAGCAGGGGCTCTGCTTCTCCCTCTGACCCTCTTCCCTCTCGTGCTCTCTGTCTCTCATTCTCTCTCTCACAAATAAATAAATAAAATCTTTAAAAAATATATATATCAGATTCTTACTCCAGAAAATTACATTTATGTAGGGGCCCATGATTCATCATACTTCTAAAAAAAAGGATCCAAGCATTCTGACATCAGATTCTTACTCCAGAAAACTGCATTTATGTAGGAGCCAATGATTTATCATTGTTTTAAAAAAACAAAATAAGCAGTGTGACCCAAACATAACCCCGAAGAAGATACCTCGATTACCCAAACTTCATTGCCAATTTGTTAAACAGTAAATAAGACGTTCAAACAATATTAAAGACACAGTGAAAACATTCAGGAGTCTCAGTAAGACTTTAACCAGGCTTACTGACCGACATGGTTTAAGGTCACAGCTTTTTTCTACAGATCGTCTTAAACTTGAAAAGTAAAAAATAAAACCTACATCTTTAAAAAACAGAACAGTAACTACAGGTCTAAAGTCCCTTATCCTTAATTTCAAAATATGTAATTAAAAATACAGTAATAGTTGCAGAAACTCGGTGAACATACTCAAAAAACAATAAACTGAACACTTTAAGTGGTTCAATTTTATGATACGTGAATTATATCTCAGTAAAACTGTTAAAAAGAAACAAAACTCCCCACAAACAATGAATCATGGAACACTACATCCAAAACTAATGATGTAATGTATGGTGATTAACACAACAATACAAAATTAAAATTGAAAAAAAAAAAAACCAAAAGTCCTGATTTAAGTTGACATGAGGTTATTGATAGTCTTTATCTATTCCATTTATTGTAAATATTCATGTATTTCCCTTCAGAAATGCTAAACGTTTCTTAATTCAAAATGCTGCCGTGTTACATAATACAGAATTTACACACCCTATTACTTTTGAATAATTAAAAAAAAATGTCAGAATCACATCTGGCCTCAGGCATTTTAGGTACTGAATCACGGAACTTGTAGTCCTTTTTTTATATAAATAGAAGCAAGCTCAAATTCTAAAAATAGTCTTAGTCTATCTACATCAAACAAGACCTGACATCCTGCACAGCCTTAGGACCCACTAAGACACACAGGAATCCTTGGCATCACACTGTTAGTTAATCTAAAATGTTTTCTATTTTTAATGAAATTTGCAGGAAAAAGAGTTTTTATCTGAATTAAAAAACAACCTCTATGGCACAGACTCATCTTTTCCCTTATAGAGCCATTAGAAATGCACTGCCTGTCCTGGGGACATAAATAAGTTAATATGGTTGATTAGCAATGATGCGACAACATGAAATTCAGAGCCAAACCAAATACTTCAATGTAAACTGATTCCAAATAATTCTTTTTTGCATGCTTTTGAGAAACACCACGCATTTCCGAGCAGGTAGCAAAAGTTGATAGGAGTTTCAGAAGCAAATCCAAACCAGTTCAATGTCGAAGGGCATAAATATGTACGATGTGTGTCTCTCTTAAATCTGTTCGATGTAGGGCAAAACCATGGCAGACGTGATATGCCCTTGCAGCCCAATGTGATGTTGAGGATCAAGCTCCAAATACCAAGGTCTCAATGTCAAGATCTCTGGGATAAGGAAATGCAAAGGCATAAAAGGATCCAGTCCTTGGTCTCAAGGAGGTTTCCAAACCAACTATACACACACGCACGCGTACGCACACACACAATCAGTACTGTTCATCTAATACCTTAAATAATTAGACCACTTTTTACTTGAGGGAACTCAACTGTGAGACAATGGACTGCACTGGAAATGATCTGGATTTAGAATTAGCATTGCCTTTGAAATCCAGTCTCATGGCATGCTGATCAATTCGGGGGAGTTCATTCAACTTCTTGTAAAATGGAGTACAAAGAGTGACCCCACAGGGTAACGGGGACAGCTAAGTTAGAAAACAAATGTAAATTACAAGAGAGCCGGAGGAGTTTTGCCTGTTTTCACTACTTTGTTCTCAACATCTAGAATGGCACCTCCTATTAGAAGACATGTACCTATTTATCAAAAAATTAAAAAAATTAAAAAGCATCTAGCAAATTTTGTAAGTTGACTCTGAACCTAAATGAAATGCACAAGCATCAAATGATTTTAACGTATAAAAATTTTTAAAAACAAAACAAACTAAAATCCTGGATGAGCTGAGCTATTTAATGTCATGACTTCTCTGTCACTCTCTCAAGGCTCTTCCTTAACCAGGCTGAATTAATTTGCCAGACACATGTGCTTCTCTGGCACTTCCCATGGAATTCTATTAGCACTCGAAGCAGAGTGATATGATCATTGTATACATGTACTTCCTAGGGGCTGGGATAATATATTACCCATCTATGTATTTTTAGCACCCATACACCAACTGTTGCATATGGAAGATAAGATATTTTGTGTTTAAAGCTATTGTAAGTAAGCAGCATTGGTCCCAGGGCCAAGTAATAGGAGAATGGTTGTTTCTTTCATAATACTCTTTGGGTCTTCCACTTCAGCTACACTTGTATAAAAACAGTATTATGGGAAGACCATCCACCTTGGTGTCAGACATTTGGAATGAAATTCCTACTCCACTTACATACTATCTGTGACTCCTTGGGCAAAATTACTTCACTTCTATAAGCTTCAACTTCCTTAACTGTAAATGAGATTAATAATACCTACTCTCATAGAATGAACAAAATAATGCACAGAAGGCACTTTGCTAGCACACAGTAAGCCCTGATAAATGGTGGTCGTTACCATTATTACCACCAGCTCTGTGTATATGCAAATGAAAGCTAATGATTTCAAATGGGTTATTTCTTTTCCTCTTTGAACAATACGGAAGTCAGCCCAGCCCTGGAGAAGATGATACTGCAGGATGCAGGAGAATCAGAGACTACAAATCATCCTGTCCCCACACCAGAAACTTCAGGCTGCTGCTTTGACAACTTAAATTCAGCCCTTCTGTCGCTCAGCCAGCCCATTTTTCAATTGGCACCTCCACATTTTCTCTTTTCTTGCCATTTTATTTCTGAAATACATTCATTTTGGAGTTATCCTCACTTCTGACATTACGGTTGTCACTGATTCCAATATTCACCCAACAGTGAGACACTAAACTCACACTGTATAGTCAAAAGGAACTCTGAACATCTTTTAAGACATTACCGGTGGCATTTTTAAAATCCCACCACAGTCTTGGAATAAGTACCAGGGTAAATAACAACATACCCAGCTGATCTGTCTACTGCTGATGCCTGAAATTCCGCCTGCTCCTGAGTTCGTGCAGGGTGACTTGGAGAAGAGGAAGAGACTAGCAACAAAGAGCCGCCCCAATGTATTGTTTTAATTCTCTACTTCTAGACCAAACTCAGGCTCCACATCATCCAAGACAAGATCCCTCTACTGAGGGGTAACCTACTTCAAACAGTAACACGCTGTTAGTAAAGGCAATTAACCAAATTAGGAAGAAAAACGCACTGTGTTTTTAGTCTCTTTGTGTTAAGTTTCTGGTAGCTACAAAAGTAAATATTCCATTTGAATGCAGGCTTAAATCAAGCTAGAGACCTAGGTTGATAGCATGCAAATACTTAAGCACTTAACTGAAGGTAGTTGGGGATGGGGCGGGGGTGGGGCGGGCTGGAAAAGGGGCCTGGGAGGAGGGAAACAACAAAACAAAACACTCCATTTCAAAAGGTACTCTAGAATTATTAACAGAGCACAGAGAACCTAGGCTAAAATAAAAAGGGCAGAATCTAATTAGTGATGAACTGAAGGGATTGGGCACACAGGTCTCTTCAAAGTCTGTAGTCTCAACTGACAAATAGAAAATGACTTCCATAGTAAGTTTTCTAAGAACTGAAGGCAAGGAGGCCAAGTATACAGTGAGACAGCATCAGACCCGGGGGAGGAGGCTCTGTTCTCAAACAAGCCTGTGCCACACATTTGTGAAAAGAGAGGGGGTGGCATGTAGATAGTTTCCAATACCTCTCTCTAGCCACAAAGCCTTAAGTTTTTATAAGAAGTTTATGTTGTTCAATAATATTGTATGGGGGTATGAGATTCTCAATGGACACATCAGTGGATCCCAAACGTGGCTTTTCATCAAAATCAGAGGGAGGGCATTTAAAAAGTAGTTTTTCCTCCTGCTACCTCTCCACCAGGTCCCTGTCAATGCCTCAAAAACAAAAAGCAAGCAGACCAAAAGATTCTGAATCAGTCGCTTCCAGTTTTGTGCTACAATCTCTGGTTTAAAACAGTCTCCCCACCAGAGGATGATCATCATCCCAGGTTGGACTATTCAAAGGAAACCCAGGATGAAATGAATCCTAAATTCTTTAAACAGTCTCCATCCCCCACCCAAACCCCGTTATCATCTGTCAATTAAGAGCAGATTTGTAAATACTGGATTTCCTAAAATCAAAGCCAATTCTACTTATTATAGACTTGTCTCGGCAAGCCAAAGTTATGGGGATTTAGGTTTCTGTAAAAATAATTTGGTCTGATTTATTAAGGCATCCAAAATATATTTTTTTAAGATTTTATTTATTTAGTACAGAGAAAGAGTGAGTGAGAAAGAGAGAGCACAAGCCAGGGATGGGCAGAGGGGGAGAGACAGAGGGAGAAACCGACCCCCCACGCCCCCCTCCCCGGCTGAGCAGGGAGCCTGATGCGATCCCCAGGACCCCAGGATCATGACCTGAGCCAAAGGCAGAAGCCTAACACACAGCCACCCAGACGCCCTGGCATCCAAAATACTTTATAAAACTTTTTGGTAGCCAGAAACAATATTGCTCTAAAAAACAAAACTTTTGCTCTCTATTACCTCCCTAAGAGGTGGGGAAATAAACAAATGAACAACAACAGCAAGAAAAAAGAAACAGCCTCAATGTTTCCCTGAAAGGGTTTGTTGTAACAGATTCTGGAATCAACTGCAACAATACTGCCTGCCAGGTTTGGGGAAGAACGAGATTAACATTCACCTTAAGGTGATAACCGTGCTTCCCCTTTCTTCAGAGAATGAGACTTGAATGCTGCAAGCTATTGCAGCTACTGAACCAATCTTCCTTACTATAAACCTGGCTAAAGGAAATATATAGGCAACAGGGTGTTGGGTGTGAGGAGAACAGGAAAGCCCGGCTGCCCTCCATTTCCAGATACATAAGCAACAGCACCATCCTGAGCCTGAAGGGGAAAAACCAGGCTATAAAAGTAGGAGTGGATGGGAAGATATTAACAGCGAAGAAACATTAAGGAATGACTTCAACACACTTGTTTTCAATCAATTAAACAAAAGATAAATTATCAAATTGTGTTGTTCAGAAGAATTATCCTTGCAAAAGAATTTTGTTTCTCCATATTCTTTACATCGTCAGCAGTGGTGAATGGGATCGAAAACACTCCATTTCTTGATTGACATTTAATCCTGCATCCTATGAGAAAAGCCACAACTACACTGAGTTGCTCTGCAAAATGACACATACAAAGTTCACTACCATTGAAATGTTGTGGAAACGCAGTAAAACGCTGATGACCATGATGGTCTTTCTACAGGAACAGAACTGGGCGGAAAAGTGTACATTTACTATCTTCATACCTAACAACCCTGCGAGGCAAATATTATATTCCTATTTTACAGACCATGTAACTGATGTTCAAGACGTTCAGTAATTTATCCAAGGTCACAGCAACTTAAATCTAAATCTAAAGGCTCCAGTCCTATGACGTTTCCACAGCAGCCTTAGCACCCCTGCACGAGAGGATTAGCCAAACACCCAGTGGTTATTCAGAGTAAGCAGCACTTGTTTTTATACTATTAGACAACGAATATGAGTAAGCAGCAGTTGTTTTCTACTATTAGATACAATGTCGTGAGATCTTAAGAAGAAACAAACTACACTCAATGGAACACGGAAACTGGCAAATTTTTGCCTCACTTCAAATAAGAATAAAAATTCTATGTAATTTGGAGTTTGCCATTTCATAAAAGTTATGGAAATACACTCAAATCATTCATGTATAATCTTAGTGTAATCTGACTACAGTATATAAGCATGTATTTATGCAGTCTACTCTAATGGGACACGCAACAGACACACAAACACACAAACCCTTTTGAAGGGGAGGGGACAGAGTTTACACATTAAAAACTAAAATAATGCCCTCAAAAGGGCTAGGTTGATACTACTAACAGGTATAACAATGCAAAATTCACAGAATTAAAACATTAAGTTTTTCTTTTTTTTGTTTTTAAATACGCAAACTATATTTTTAAATACAACCGATATTGCATTTAATCAAGAACTCTAGTAAATGTACTTGGTACCTAGTTATGTTTAGCAATATTTTAATGGAAATTCTAAATATATTTTCCATTTCTTCTCTTACTAAAAATCTAAGTCATTTGTTTTTAAATGTCCTTCAGTTTTCTCACGTTGTCCCTGTTTGTTTTGAATCTTACATTAATTATGAGCAAAATGACAACCACATACCAAGGGCAAGCATTGTAGATTCCCCTATCATATCAAAGAGAAGGATTATCATTTCTGCATTTTAGTTGATCTCCTGAAATTAAATGAATAAACATGTGGAGAAGGAAAGAAAGTGTCCTTTGGAACTGAAACACTGGCTTCACTAATCAAGGCCATAATTATTGAGGAAACATGTATTAAATTCTGAATTCATGCTATTTCACTTGATGCAAGAGTTATAATCAGACCAACAGAGCATGCAGGAGCCATCTGGGTGCTGCAGAGTTGTAAAGACAAACCCAGAGAGCAAGGGCACATTGACCTTCCCAGCACCACGTCATTGCATATTTTGCCATGCCTGTTTTCCCCTTTTGATTTCTTACCACTCTTTTTTGGAAAAAGGAACACTGTGATCAGGAGATATGAAACAGGATGTAAACAATAAAACATATACTGCCTCGAAAGCTTACTGTACTAAAACATTTTATAACTATTTTATAAACTATCAATGAATTTGATTTCACACTCAGTGTTATCCGCCCCACCTCCTACCCCAATCACGCCTTTTAAGGAATCTGTAATGCATTCTTGGAATCTGTCTTTCTATAGCTTAAATTTCATTTGAAAAGTCAACACTCAATTAGCATTCCCATTGTTCCAAGTATTTAAGACAGGAATCTGACTTCTAGGCAATGACAATGATTTGAAATTTGTGCAGACCACATCATTTTTCTGTGAAATTGACAGCACTGAGTTGAATATGAGTAACCATATAATCATGAAATCCCCGTCAGTCAATCTGATTCCTCTGAGGCAGCAGGTTATCGAAAATGGAGCCGAGTGATGTAATACAGATCCCAGACAGTGTTATGAGAAGAGCAGAGATGATTTCAATGAGACTCATTATTTATTCATCACAAGGTCCAATTTGCGTGTCATTTTCACTGATGGTATAGTGAGTTAACTGGCTGAAATTCAGTGCTGATAGAGTATTTTATTCTGGATTGTAAAAAGGACCATTTTGAAAAACGTTTCTGTCTTCCTGTAAGAAGGAATGCAAAACAAAGAGGGATTTTGCAATTGTGGCCACTCACTGTAACATTTGAACATCGTTCAGCAATGCTGGAAGAACAGACACAGGAGAAAGCCCTAAAGGACTCCCTGTTTTTCTCAACAGGAGTATATAATAATACGCTAGATGCTACAGAGTAAAAAGTAAAATAATCTAGTCTTCGAAAAATAACTGCCTTTTTTTTTTTTTTAATGTTAAAGAACGAGATAAATGTTGGTAGGAAACATGCTCACTGAATGAGATAAACCTCCTGAATCTGATCTGGTCTCATCACCAAAGGGACCCACTCTCAGGTCTGTTCCCAGGGAAGGACAGAGAGAAAAATCTCCCAAGGGGCAAAATGGAGCTAGCCTGGACGTTCTCAAACTTCTCCCATGTACCAGTCAAAACACAAGCACATTTAAAAACCATGCAATGTCTCCCAACATTGTTGGGACCATAACATATCTTAAAAGGTTCCTACATCATTATACATACTAGCTCTCTCAACCCGCCTTTCCCATTCATTTTTCTCTGTAAATTCATGCACTCTATGTATCTGCCGAAACCACTGCTCAGTGGTCCCTGTAATTTCCCGGGAGTTTCCCTCTGTGCAATGCTCACACTCTACCCTCCACTTTCCCCGGCCCCTCCAATTATAAATGTCTATATGTGAACCACCCTTCGGGGCCTTGCTTCAATGTCTCTGCTCCTGATCCCCTCAGCAGAAAGTATACCCCCCTTCCTCGAAACTGCCCTAGCACTCCCAGTGCCTCCTTTATATAACCTCATTACTTTCCAGCTTGAATTTCAGTTCTGCGTTTACACGCACTACTCTCAACTTCCTAGCTTACTCTAAAACGTCCTTAAGGGCAGAATTTTGTCAATTCATCTTTGAGTCCACACATCACCTAATACAATGTCTTGCACAAAGATGACTCTTTAAAAAAAAAAAAAAGGTAATTTGTGAATAGATTGCTGTTGCAAGTATTAACACTCTTAATGCAAGCATTACATTAACTTACAAGAGTAGTCAGCTTCCAAATTTCAATTACTCAGCTTGCACCTAAACTGTAACCAAAATACAGAATCGTCTTAAATCAGCTGAGCAGAGAGGCCAACCTGCAGAAATAAAATACCTTATTAATCTCTGACTTTTTGACTTGTAAAATATTTTTGAACCTCGACTTTTATTTGTTGTATTATCTGGTTAACAGTGTTGGCAGCTATTCAAAGTTTTAAAGAGACTATAGGTCATGAATATTAAATGCTACAACAAGTTCACTGGGATGAATTCCAAATTCATTTGTAAGTACATGACAAATAGCCCTCCAGTTTCAATAACGCAAGGAAATACTGTGATCAGAATCAGAGTATCTTGTTGTATCTGGATCCTCACAAAGTCAAGTGTAAGGCAAGCGAAGGGAAAGAAAATCGTAACAAAGTGGGAACACTACTTGAAGTAGAGTGGCACAGATGTTGATTGAAGAAAATCAGAAACAGCAAATATATCATATTTCATTGAGCACAATCAATATAAGAGTCACATCTTGAGTAAAACCACAACCTAGTCTAGAAAGCAAAGGGACAAAGCTATAAATGATAACATATTCCGCCAATGCCATCCCCAGCAGCTAATCAAATAAAAAAGCACATGTGGCTTCAATGTGCAAATACCTGGAGGCTCTGTACCTCCCTTTCCATGCCCTTCTATACAGGGGAAGTCACGTAAACTAGATGTACAGAGGCACCACATTTAATATCTTCAGTGTTCCAATGGTGACAAACCAAAAACCTTCAACAGAACATAAGCCGCCCCCCCATAACCCATTCTCAAGGTAACCCTGTAAATAGTTTGGAAATATAGGATTATTTGTTTGCGTCTGATCACTACATTCTGATGTAGAACCAAGCTTATGCGTAACATTCAAGATAAACTTTTTCACCATAGGCCACCTCCACCATTCACATCCTGCTTAGCATTAAAATTAAAGTTATTTCTAGACTCATTTTCCAAAAGTGGCAATGCCTCCCCATTTCCTCTCTCATAATATAGTCTCTTCATTTTGTTTACGTGAAATAGCACTATAAAATTTAATTTTAAGAAAAGGAAGTTGTCTAGATAATGTGTACCTTAGAAGCAACTATAGCAAAACAGAGGTAATCATCTTTATAGAAATTCTTTAAAAGATCAAACAAAAAGGGCTTCATTTCTCCAAGCCAATTTGGGCTATTATTAGAGTTGTTACACTGGTTTTCAGATTTCTTTTTTTTTTTCCACCTATAACTGAATAAGTGATTATGAGGCTAATAAAGGGGAAAAAGATGTTTCCACATTAAAACAGTTAACAGATGTTAAATAAGCACAGAAAATGGCCACTAGGCAAGCAATGACTGATGTTTGGTAAGTAAGAAAAATGTTGCTTTTGCTGATTTTATTACCCATGTACCTCCCGGGGTCATGGGAGACTTGTAAAACATTTTGTGGGCAGATAAAAGTCAAGCATTTATTTGCAAGGCTAGTTTTAAGTGTGTTTCAAGGGTTCTTCACCTCCTCCTTACTTCTGACCACATGAAACTAAGTAAGTGAAAGTCATCTAAGAAAGGCTAAAACAATCATCTGACGAGAAGGCAAGAAAACTTATTTTTTGACATTTTTCTGACATGCATTTCTTCCAGTTCTACCCTCCAGGCCCCACTAACCAGGAATGAAATCCTCACTGTACAAAGAGAAGAGGATAGGATTTTACTTTAACATTTCAGGCACATATTATTCCAGGACAAATCTAAAACAAGTGTGAATTCAATAATTTCCTGAGTACCTACTACGTGCCAGATGGTGCGCTAGATGCCAAAGATAATGTAGGAAACACCTTAAATAGAATGCTGAAGTTAAGAACTAGGAACATTCAAACATTTTAAGATGGTTAAGAACACTCATTTTGTTCATACACGTTTCTGAAGATTTTATATTTGGTGTTTTCTTACAAATTCCCGCTAACTATTGACAACTGTATTATTATATTATTTCATGTCATATTCAACCATACTATTTTGTAAGTCATGCTACCTCAATAAGTACTTATTATATAAGTTAAATGTGTTTATGTTTTTAGTATATTCAGAATAGTGCCTAGCACATAAAGACTCTATGTGTTTATTAAATACTAAATAAAATATCTATGACACGCCAGGTCCTTACTATTTTTCACATACTTCAAAGAAAGAGAAAACTTTCATATTAATGAGAAAGCCTTTTATATAATATGGACATATGCATCATCTGCGTGAATCTTAGAAGTAAAAAAATGGCAGCAAAGAAATCTGGCCAAATTCAGCCATCCCAAGGATTTTGTATGGCCCAAACAGGGTTTGTTTTTAAATCAGTAACCAATATTAAGTGACAATAAATGTCACTGAAAAATCCAGAGGTCTGTCTTCCTACAGAAATCCCCAACTCTCCCAAGCCCAAGCCTGTATTTTCTTATTGCAGTAATAGGATGAAAAGGAGTCCCAGAGGTGGGCATAATCTTGCTTCCACCAGTCCCTTCTGCCTGGCCCTGGTGCACATTTGAGTTTGGGGGCCAGGATCTTTTAAGAGGTATAGAACTGAAACCAACACTGTGAAGAAAGAAGCTGAGTGTGACTGCTATGAGAAAAACATTACTGACGAAACTATCAAAACAGAGAGCCTTGCCCCTCTGGTCCTAATAATTTCCAGCTTTAAGAGGACCACCATTTTGGGATTTGAGTACTTGGCTAGTTCACTGGTTTGCATAATAGAGTTAAACATTTGTGCACTGGAGTTTTCTGTTTATATAAAAGTTATGTTTTAATAGGGCAGGGAAGTTTATTTCATCTGGCAAACCATGATGCGGAGTTAATTGGTAAGATATTTAAGATGATTTATCCTTTTAAGGTTGAAAAGGACCTTCTAAAGTCTTTTGAATTCACTTCCTTCAGAGTCTCTTCTAACTCACCCCAGGCATAGAAATCTATATATTATAAAGACAGAATATGGAATTTTCTATAACTTCCATATGTAATCTATGCCAGTGTTTATAAGCCCCATGGTCATAAAATTCTAAATGAAAAGTTTTTGCTTAAATATCCATGCTTCAGCTTTGGTCGATTCCTAATTCATATGCTTTCAAAACCACTGTATGTTTAAAGACTAACAGAAGTTTATCTTTTGGCCTTCTCTCCCTTAAAATAAAGAATTACAGTTTCCATTGATATTTCTTCTCTTCAACTAGTATGTATCAGGTGCCTTCCAAACACTGGGCACCAAGCTCGCACTGGACGCCCCACAATTTCATAAAATCTTCACAACATCTCTAAGAGCCAACATTCAAGGTCTCCATTTCCAGATAAAGAAACAGATCATTGAATTAGCCCAAGGTTACTCAGCCAATGTGAGTTTAATATTTGATTCCATACTCTTTTCTTCTCTTCTAGGGAAGTCATCTGACGTTACATCTGTTCATTCATCTTCACACCTTCACAATATAGTAAAATCATCACTAGACGCACACAAATATGTATTCTAGTTCTAGCGATTCTACCATTTTCTGGGTGACCGTCACATCTCTGGTTCTCTACACCTTAAACTGGAAATAAGGGGAATGGCATGGATGGTCTCTATAGTCTCTTGAAAATCTATACAATCTGTTACTGAAATGTTCTCATTAAGCTCATTGGCCCAAAACCTGAGAATGAAAACAAAGTGTGTGCTTGAGATAGCAACTCTCAGATGAAGTGTTTTGCTGCCCCAACTACTTCCCTTGCCCACAAGCAGTGGCTGCCAGACAGTCTAGGCAAGTTTCCATTTGGAAACTTCTCAGGACATTGAATCTTCAAAGTGTTACGTCCTTTCCCATGGCCCGGGAGGAACCTCACACTCTCTACTGCTAGGAGTTCCTTTGCTGGTGACATTTCTCATTTTCTTAAGCAGGATGCTCAGTTACATTTTAATTTCGCATAAACAAAGAATAATTTCTTATTATAAGTATGTCCCAAATATTGTATGGGACACAGTTATACTAAGGATCTCTATCAGCAACTCTGTCCTTGAAAATATGCTTAGAGAACTGAAAATTTCTTAGAAAGGGCCTTCAGAAGGTCCTAAAAGCAACTCCTGAATTGATATACCAAGATAATTTCCTAATTCATGAGATGGTAAAATGGAAATTCTGTAGAATGCCGAACCACAATGTTTCACAGGTTATCAATGTGAGTGTCTACATCCTCAGATAGGTCTCTCTCCCATCATCAGATAGGTCTCTCTCCCTCCATAGGACAAGGACCATTATTTATATGTATTCCCTCTACTATTTCCAGTAAAACAAGAAAGCTTGCTATTGTTGTTGATATGGCTTTAAAACAAAAGAAAAAAATTTCTCTCCCTAAATCTTCCTGAACAAATAATTAAAATTGATTTGAAATTAAGAGTTTGGCTTTCAAAACACTGTTGTTTTTAGGCATCAAACTCGACCCAACCAGAGTTTTCTTTTAAAGTTTCAGCATAGGGGTGCCTGAGTTGCTCAGTCAGTTAAGTGGCTGCCTTCAGCTCCAGTCATGGTCCCAGGGTCCTGGGATCATGGTCCCAGGGTCCTGGGATCGAGCCCCATATCCCGGCTCCCTCCTCAGCGGGGAATCTGCTTCTCCCTCTGTCTGCTGCTCCCCCTGCTTGTGCTCTCTATCTCTCAAATAAATAAATAAAATCTTTTAAAAAAATGAATAAATAAAGTTTCAACGTATAACTGAAATCACAAAAGAACTTCATTAAGCACTAGATACTTGAGTTCTAACTGAAAAGGTTATGCTTCCTCACAGAAGCACAGCAGTATATTACCCTGCCTACTAAGTGAAAAAAAAAAGTCATTTAAAAATAATAATAATAAATGTTCCTATTTCCCTCAATTTTTTCTTCACTTCAATTTCTTCCCAATTTGATTTTAAATAAAATTGAGAATTAGGGGCAGGGGAAAAGTAGCCAAAATTAGAAAACTTGACAGCATTCCTGATCAGGGTAAGCATCCAAAACCATAACTCCTCACCTAAGGGTCCAAAAGGAAGGAGGAGTTGGCCTAAAACATGACCAAAATTTGCAAACACTGGTCAAGTTCACCCCTTACACTAAAAGGCAAAGCAAGGCTAAGTTTATTATGAATGAGGGAGAATGGGGAAACCGGAATAGGCGGTTTCTCAACATACCTCTGACTGCCCAATGCCTTCCCCTAACACACTAGCCAAAAACTGGTTCTCTGTAGGTGGATGGGATCTGAAAGCGCTTCTGTGACCTTCAAACAACATTGCATTTGAAACCACTAAGGGAATACAGAAGAGCAAATATTAAGCCCTGAGGCCAAGGCCTTAATTGGCCTCAGGGCAAAACCTATAATAAAACCTCTTTGTGTTTTGACTCTTGTATTCTTATTCACTACAACAAGGAAACGGTGAAGATGATTCACTGTTGAAGAATTTGAGTTCCCAGCGCACCGCAGAGAAGGGCTGTTTTCCAAAGTCAGATCAGGAAAAGTACTATTTACAAATGGCAGAGGATTTCCCCTCCGTAGAGTTTAGCATCTGGCTCTATTACCAGCTCTGATATTTTTACAAATACACATTACAGGCAATTTACTGGATTACAGAGAATTGGGGCCGAAATAAAGAATGAATAAAAATAAATAATAAAAGTGCCTAAACCTTACCAGGCAAAACTGCCCTTCTCCCCGCTTTGAAATCATGAAAATAAGTTAAGAAACCCAAGAAATAAAACAATCCGTGAATGAAACTCATGTTAGTAGAGAAAGGTCGAAAAAGACACTTCCACTTACTGAAGATCAAAATGTAACTTATTTTAGATTCTCTTTGAAAAGGAACAAATTTGCTTTTCGGACACTGCTCGGTAACCCAATGCTCGAGTGCCAACAATCACTTACTTTGTAGATGGTGGGTAAGATCTGTTTCATTTTCAGCCTGTGAAAGACAAAGACGTCATAAACTGCAGACACGGCGAGCACAGTCACCCCTTGTTCCTTCCACAGCATGCTGCAGCCTGCGCACAGCCCCGTCCCCAGGAACCAGCCCCAAGTCCTGGCTGAGTAGCCTCTTGTAGAACAGTGTTTCATGTAGCAGAGCAAGGACAGGAGAAAGAAGAGACTGGCCCCGACGTCGGCCCGGCCCACAATTCCCGCCACTGCCTCGGTGTGGATGGGGTGAGAGGCAAACATCAAGCCTGCCATGAAGGTCCAGTATCCGTCCCCGAGGAGGATCTTGGAGAAGCTTGTGAAGACACCAGTGACCGCCGCATGCAGCAGGACATTGACGAGGTGATAGCTCCAAGGATTCAACCCTCCGATGGCATGGTTCAGGCGAAAAGAGAGAGTGCAGAGTGGCCGGTAGGATTTATGGCTGCCGCTGTGGGTTAGAAGAGTGCCCCAAAAATCATTGTAGAAAATGTGCGTCCATGGAGTTTCTGGGAGAAGGTCTTGATTAGTCTTGATAGCACGGCTAAAAAACAAAATGTTTTTTTAAAAAATCAAATACAAACTATGGAAAGAAAAAAAAAAAGAAAATACAGTTGACCCTTGACCTACATGGGGGTTAGGGATGCTGACTCTCTTGCAGTTGAAAATCCAAGTATAACTTTTGACTCCCCAAAAACTTAACCGGAGGCCAACCAGAGGCTTTACCAATACCACGGGCAGCTGATGAACACATATTTTGTATGTTGCATGTATTATATACTGTAGTTTTAAAATAAGGTAAGCTAGAGAAAACGTTATTAAGAAAATCATAAGGAAGAGGACAACTGGGTGGCTCAGTCAGTTAAGCAGCTGCCTTCGGCTCAGGTCATAATCCCAGGGTCCTGGGACTGAGTCCTGCATCTGGCTCCCCGCTCAGCGGGGGAGTCTGCTTCTCCCTCTCCCACTGCCCCTCCCCCCTGCTCATGTGCACATGCACATGTGCACTCGCTCGCTCTCTCAAAATCTAAAAAAAAGGGAAGAGAATCATAAGGAAGAGAAAAGGCATTTACAGTACTGTATTTGTTGAAAAAAAAAAATCTGTGTAGAAGTGGACCCATGCAATTCAAACCTGTGGTGTTCCAGGGTCAACTCCATGTGACTTTGCTAAGATACCACCTTCCCGGGAGCTGTTGTCATGTGTATGATGAAAACCCAGGTATGCAATATTAATGCAAATGAGCCTTATGGAAGGCTTTACATATAGATTGAGTTCAGATCCTCCCCTTAATGCCAAACACTACAATTACGGCTGTACTTCTTTTCCTCAAAAGCTTTGTTTGAATGCAAATACATTTGAAGAATAAATGCAGTTTCTATCAGTGGTTTAAGACTTACCGTAGCAGTTGTCAAACAACTGCCCTAAAAATCATGTGGTATCCTGGCTTAAAATGCAGATGACAGGCAGTTGGTGGATGTGAGGTCTGGGAATCTGCATTTTCTAAAAGGCACAGCCCATGGGATACTAGTGATTCTGGTGCAGAGATATGCTTAAAGCAAGGGCTAGCTCCCTAGTAGAAATAAACTTTAGATAGAATATCTGTGCCCAGAGCAATGCTTCTCATACATATAAATCATGGGGGGTGGGGATCTTGTTAACAGGCAGTAGGTCTGGGGAGGAGCCAGAGATGCCACAGTGCTAACAAGCTCCCAGGTGATGCTGATGCTACTCGTCCTTGAGTCACACTTTGAGTAGCAAGGGAGAGCTGGGGAGGCCAGGAAGAAGCTCTCGCCCCCATCCAAATGTTTCCCTCTCTCCTTCATTCTAGAAAACTTCAGCCTTCCCCACTCTGAGTTCTCACAGGACTTAAAATCATCTCTACCAAGTGCCTCGTGTCCTGCTTTTGAGAATTCGTACTTCCAGGTTTGCAGGCCTGGGATCGCCAAACAGACTTCAAGAAAGAATAACCTAGTATTTGCCGAGAGCTTGCTTTCTGCCAAGCACCATAATCGTCTCCTTGGTTCTATCTTCTTTAATCCGTAGAGTAATTGACAAAGTAGGTATTACCTACATCTCTCAAGTGAGCAAATTCTGGTTGAGAACCCATAACGGTTCCAAAAACACACAGTTGGAAATAGCAGGGTAGAGAGTTCCCTGGTCCGTGCTCTTTCCACTCTGTTGGGATTCCCAAAATGTGATCTCCAAACCAGTGCAAGTATGTGAGAAGATATACATGGGTGAACCTTGTAAAAATTTTAATGGCCATATTTATTTTAATGTGCATTTGAAAGGAAATTTAATTATCAAATCAAAGCTGGACTTCATAGCTGTTTGCTCAGAATGAGGCTGTTAAAAATTAAAAAGTCAGGGCACCTGGGTGGCTCAGTTGGTTGAGTAGCTGCCTTCGGCTCAGGTCATGATCCTGGAGTCCCGGGATTGAGTCCCGCATCGGGCTCCCTGCTCGGCGGGGAGTCTGCTCCTCCCTCTGACCCTCCTCCCTCTCATGCTCTCTCTCTACCATTCTCTCTCTCTCTCTCAATAAATAAATAAAAATCTTAAAATAAATAAATAAATAAAAAGTCAATGTAGAAACAAATATTAAGGAATCCACAGTACTGGTATATGTGGACAAGGTACAAATGTTGGCATGTAAATGATTCAGCAAGGAGGATCCTTGCTCTCGGTCATTACACCCTCCAGAGAATAGGGGGGCATCTGGACTGTTTTGTATCCTTAGTCCCTCTCTGTATTTACAGAACACAGTGGAGGATCATGAGTTAGAAGAACAGAGAAATGAGATGGTCAAGACACTTACTCCATATATAGAGACCTCTTGCCTAGTCTGATGACAGGGCTTTTTAAGGGGTGTAGGCATGTGTGTGCTGAAGAATATATGACAGAAAGCCACCTGATGTCTTTTATGTCTAGCCCCTCCACCCGTTCTGCCTTTCACTGTGAGACAGGGCGATCAAAGGAATTTCCACATGAATATGACCAAAAACCAGGTTGGCAAAAAGCCCTAGATTGAGGGGAAACATGCCTGAATCACAGCTCTGTAATTTACCTGAGTGTCCTCAAAAACAAGAAAATACAACAGATTCAAATAGATTAAGAAACCCATCCAAGGTGACACAGTCAGTGGAAATAACAGCATTCTAGCTGGAATAAAATGGTGGGGTAATGCTGGTTTTCACCTGCTTCTCTAAATTGCTTCCCAGTTAACCTCTCTGAGCTTCAGTTTCTGTGAAGATAATAGTTGTTGTTTTTTTCCAAAGATTTTATTTACTTAGAGAGAGAGAGAGAGAACACAAGTGGGAGGAGGGGCAGAGGGAGCAGCAGACTCCCCGCTGAGCAGGGAGCCCTACTTGGGGCTCAAAGGCAGACACCTAACCGACTGAGCCACCCAGGCTCCCCTGTGACGATAACAGCTTTACCAGGAAAGCAGTTAACAAACACTTGTAATTGTTCATTTATCTTCTATGTACAAAAGCAAAGAACGGTCTTGCCAATATGTGAGTGTTCTGGAGACCTAGTGCAAATGACATCTGGCCTCTGTGAGCTGCTGATGTTATTATTCTATAAAGACTCTGTGTTCAAAACTCCCTTATTAAAATCAGCGTGATGCACAGTCTCTGAAATTAGATGCATTAGGGGTTAGAATTAAAATGTATCAACAGTAGTTGATGATTATCTTTTTTGAGCCAAACACCATGCTAGTCCTTCTACATAAATTATCTATTCATGAGAACAAGTTGACTTTTCTAGATGCTCAATAAAAAGGCTGAGGGTCTATTAAAATCATGTCTTAAAAAATACTCAACGTGGCAGAGATAGTAGTTGTTCTTCCTTGTCTGATCTCCCCTTTCCCATACTCATAGCTCTTCACCTTTTAGCTGGGAACATGGTCCTCTGGGAAAAAAATTTCATTTCCTATTTTCCCTTGCTGCTAAATACAGTCCTGTGACTAATTTTTGGCCAGTGCTACATACTACTTCTAGAAAGTGTCCTTAAAAAAAAAAAAAAAAGCTCAGCATTCTTCCCCCCCTCCACCACTCTTCCTCGTTCTTGCCGAAGCATAGATGTAATAGCTAGAGTTCCAGCAGCCATCTTGGCCCATAAGGAATCCTGAGGAATAGAAGTCATGCCCACAGAGCACAGCAATAAGATTGAAGAAAATTGGGTCCTTATTATGGTAACCATACCAGCCCTAAGCTAACTACCTCCCCATTTTGTGAGTATGAGACATAAATCACTATCTTGTTTAAACTGTGATATTTTGGGTGTTAGGTAGAAGCAGCTGAATCTAGTCATCGGTGAAATCCTTTGTTAACCAAAGACCTACTATATCACAGTGGTTTGATTTTCCATATTTATTTTTATTTTTACAAGTCTCCGTGTATCAACTGTGTATTAAATGAATTTCCATATAAATTGGCTTTTAAAATATTAGAAACAGATGTTACTCTGGATCCATTAAATTAAAACACCCTGCTTTGACATTCATCAAGTCTAATCCAGAAGTAACTGCTTAAGACTTGATGGGTTATAATTAAAATTTGAAGAAATATGAAAAACTGCCAAACTGCCAAACAGTGTTGTCAGAGAGAGCAGATTTCAAGTAATTCAGAATGAAAAGCCAACTGGCCTCTACTAAACATTAACTCAGATATTGACGTGAATTTCTCTAATATCAACGCAGAAACACACAGACTATCAAAGTCAGGGCAGTAGAAAGCTCGGTAGCAAAGCATTCTGGGAGGCGGCTTTGCTAACACACTGAGGAAGGCTGGAAAGCACATTTCGTTCAGGACCATACTTCACCCTTTCACTGGCAGATCTAGACAGGATAAAGAACCACATTCCCCAAACCAGGATTTCTACGTGCTCTTAGTTCAGCTCCGTAACCAACTCCGCAAAGACTTTTCTCCGCAAACATGCCTGCTTTTAAAAAAAGCTGCACAAAGTTGCCAGAATTTCTTAGACTTAGAGCAATAAATCTAGTAATCTGCAGCAGCCAACAAGATATACTATACATCTAACTTTCACAAAACAAGGACATCAAAACAAAGAATTAACAAATCTCATAATTACACCATGAGAGAAAACTTTGATGAGACATAGGCCTAAATTTACACTGTGGAAAAAAATGTAGAGAGGCCAGTTTTATTGGAACAAAAAAGTGGGAAATCAAAATAACACCTTAGCCCTGTGCAAAATATATTCTACTAAGGGAGACTTTAGTATGATAAAATTCTCCGACAGGTGTTATCTGCTTAGGCAGGTTTTTATTTAACCAATGAATATTATAGCAGAAGAACATGAAATAAGACTACATTGCATGGGCTTTAGTATATAAGTCATGTCACACATGCAAGTCAATGATAAGGGATGCATGACGCATCCCTCACATCATATTCAGAAAAACACGAACCCAAAGGGCCTTAATAGAATCTAAATAATCTGCCAGCAAAATGAGAAGTAAAGGTAGTTGCTCAACACTAAGCATAATAGATTTTCGCCCATTTGCATTTTCTTACAAGAGTCCGAAATGGAAATAGTAAAACCTCTTCTGTGACTTCTCAGCTAATGAAAAACCTTAACTCAAAACAAAATTTCAGGCTGATATAATTTCTTAGGTTACCACTGTGAATTGGTGTTGAAAATTCAGAAAGACACTAAGGAATTAGGAAATTTTCCACTCTGGGAAAGGTGAAGAACATCGGAGCAGCAGATGTGAAAAAGAAACAATTGCCAGCAGAATTCTCCAGAGAATACATGACTGCGAGACCATCTTTTGAAGCAAAAAGATCCAGTCCCTCAAGTCTTAAGGAGGTCTTAACCTGTTCCAGTTTTGTTCATTTGTGGCTCTTTGTTTTTGCTGCCTTATGATTTTTCCTTTAGGAAATGTTGACAAAGACCAACACTATTGTAAAGCTGATGAATGGGGTGACACTGCCATCCTAACTGTCCTTGTGTGTGTTTCTCTCACTGCTGTTCTTTCTATCCATTGACCTTTTCAGTCACAAACACCATAAATGATGACCATTAGTCCGTCAGAGCAGAAACAATGCTTCCATTCTTCAAACAGCAAAAGGCACGTTCTTCCAAAGTGCTTTCAATGGTTCTACTAAAAGGTAAGTAAAGGCCAAACTTTTAATTAAAAAAAGAAAAAAAATTCAAATGATGGGTTGAAGTTTGTTCTACAAAAGAGCAACAAAAAAGAATGGCTTTTGCTGACCTGCCCTGCTTCAGTGCTACCCAAGGATGCCTGGCTATGTCCCGGAAGGACAGTGAACTGCAGAAGGTAAGAAAATTGACCCTAGAGCCGATGACACCAGAGTGCAAGGTACCTGTTTTCTCATCTGTAAAATAAGGATAATAACTGTACCTGCCTTACGGGATCATTGTGGGAAGTAAATGAGTCAGTAAGCAAAAAGTAAATTGTTATATGTAATAGAATACATATATTGGACATAATATGTGTAATATGTCAACTGCTATCATTATTAGTATTACCTTCAACACCAAACGAGTGATGCTAGTCATCAATGAAAACATAGTGCTCTTCATTATGTTTATAGCCTTCAAAATCTGTGGATCATGTCATGAGAATCTCACTTAAAATTCCTTTAAGCTTTAATGACATTCTCAAGATAATAAACATTTATGAACTTACCTTTGGTCTTTAACACATTAGTCTTCTGAGTTTCCTCCTACCATTTGGGCTACCTCTTTCTAACTCTCCTTGGCTAGCATCTCCTTCACGTTTTTCTCCCAAAGGTGGATGTTTCTCCCCTGGTTCTGTTCCCTGACCTTCTTTCTCTCTAACTTCCCACCTCTATGGTCAATCATCTCTGACACCCCCAACTCAAGAGCTGCCTTGCCCACTTATACCTCCAGCCTGGGTGTCGCTCATGAGCCTCCACTTCTAACTGCCCAGGTGATATCCACACCCAAATGGAAGGAAGAGTAATGAAATCCTGGTTCCTTTAGGACCCCCAGGAGTACCACCTTTGACCAGTTAGCCTCTCCAAGCTTAGCGTCCTTACCTATGGTTGGTAGATAATAACAATACATCTCACAAACTGTGTTGAACATCAAATGAAGCAACATTAACTTAAAATGTTTGAAAATTACAGGACCTTGGGGCACCTGGGTGGGTCAGTTGGTTAACCATCTGACTTTGGCTCAGGTGGTGATCTCAGGACCCTTGGACTGAGCCCTGCATCCAGCCCTGCGTCAGGCTCTGTGCTCAGTGGGGAGTCTGCTTCTCCCTCTCCCCTCCCCTCCCCCCGCCACCCATGCTCACGTTCTCTTTCTCAAATAAATAAAATCTGTAAAAAAAAAAAAAAAAATACAGTCTGTGTAATGGATACTTGCTGTTGTTTGGGGCCACTTCTACCCCTAGTTAACAGTGTCCTGTTTTTGGTTTTTGGTTTTTTTCTTTCAAGAATAGCCCACATCTACTCTCAGTCCATATGGATAGGGTGAGGCTGTCTTTACCTCCTGATGAAAGGCCATCATATGATTTGGCCAATTAGTGTACTATAATCACCCATCCGCATTCCTGGCTGTGACAACTGATTTAGCAGCAAGCCAGGTCAATCACAGTCAAATACAGCCCCAAAATTCTACTGAGAAAGAACATCTTTTGAGAATGAGATGAAATCCAAGGGCTGCTAAAGAATTGCCTAAAGACAGAGCCTGCCTAAGAATAAAGCCAAAACCAAAGAACCCAGATCTAGGAGACAAAGAGGCCATTTCTACTGCAGCTGGATCCCATCATGCCTGAAGCTAACACTGTTAACTAAACCACATGAAATGCCCCTTACTCATAAGTTAATTTGAATTGTCATTCTGACATCTACAACCAAAAGAGTGCTAAACAAAACAGCACATTGGAATTATCAATATTGTTCATTGTCCTTTCAGTATGTTAAGCTTAGTAAGACTGAACCCAAATAATTTTCCTCACAATCCATCCCCTTTTTCGTAGAAGTCCCTTATTAAATACTGTCATTCCTCCAACACTGTCATCAAGGTTGTGCATGAGGTCTCCTTCTCTCTTTGCTCCTACATCCATTTTTAAATTGGTTAAGGATATTTTTACACTATTCAGAACCTCAGAGAATATCCAACTTGCAAGTTTCCCTTGAATCCGCCTCTAATTTCTCTGTTGTAGTCTCATTCAGGCTTTTATTATTTCCTGCCTGTACTGCTTCGCATGCTTACCAAAACTGCCTGTTCATTTTTTCTTTCCTTCGTTAGGCTTAAGTCCCTTCATGGAAGGAATTATGCCCTATGTTTTTTCCCCAGGGCCCAACGCATATTAGGCTCATAGTAAATATTTGTTAAACTGAAGTAAATAGTTATCCCTGACTGCCTTCTTTCCCTCTTTGATCTACTATACGCATGCTGCGGAGAGAGAAACCTCCTGAAATATAACTCTAACACCACTACTCTGCTCCACAAAAATCCCTCATCATGCCCTATTTCTTACCATAATAAACACCCTTCACAGCCCAGCATTCATAACCATCCCCATTATGCCTTCTGGGCCAATCTCCCATTACTTCGCCATAGGCATCTTAATGTCATCCAAACCTCCCAGCCTCTAGGCCTTTGCTCAAATCATTTCTTTCCTTCCTCTGCCGGGACTGCTGTTCTTCACCCAGTTACATCTGTCCAAATATGCTTCAATCCCCTATGATTAATGTCACAATCTCCCCAAAGTCTTCCCTAGCTATTGTTGCAAATATGCTTGATTTTGACTTTGAATACTCACACATTCCCATTAATCACATTGACTTCTTACTACAATTAATAGAGATCCTAAATGGGATGACATGTGGAAGATATTTTGGAAGGAGTAGGAGGAAATAAACTCATTGAAAATGGGGCACAGGTAGTTCTAATATTCCCTCTTCCATTCCCTGCTGAAAATCACTGCCCAAAAAAAATGAATTTTGTCATAAGAAAATTATTTACTCAAAAAAAAACCAAAAAAAAGAAAATCATTTACTTGCTTATATATTCATTTATTCAGTGATGGACTAGACATTATAAAGGGCACTGCAGATAGAATAGTGAGCAAAATAGACTCATCAACTTTGTGAAACAGCTTAGTAGAGGAGGCAAGTAAGTGTACAGACAATTTCACTGTAGTATGAAAATACTACTCTAACATGAAATCCTGACTGCTATAGGAGAACAAAACAGACTCCCAGTAGTCTTAGAAGATCCAAAGCTGGGATGCCTGAGTGGCTCAGTTGGTTAAGCGACTGCCTTCGTCTCAGGTCATGATCCCAGAGTCCTGGGAATGAGCCCAGAATAGGGCTCCCTGCTCAGTGGGAAGTCTGTTTCTCCCTCTGCCTCTGCCCCGGCTTGTGCCCTCACTCTCTCTCAAGTGAATAAATAAAATCTTAAAAAAAGAACTAGAAGATCCAAAGCTTCCTGAAGAAAAGCGTGTCTAAATACATGGAAGGAGTTACATGAAGGAGTAAGGGAGTTGTGCAGATGTTGCCAGGCTGATGGTCAATATTTTCAAAGACCATGAGTCAGAACAGAAGGTGGTAAGCTTGGGATCTGAAAAAACACAATAGGTTAGTTTGCTGGAGTGAGTGAAGTTTGAGGGATGGAGTAAAAGGAAATCACTGGCATTACTCTGTCTTGTACTACAGTCCTTCACAGGATGGAGGGGAATTTGGCTAGATACCAATCTCCCTAATGGTCTTTGGGTTTGATTCAGCCATTGTCTTATTAGGACCTGCTTTAAGAAGTAGAAAATCATCTAATTTATCTTTTGGAGTCTAGCACATAGTAGGTATTCAATATATTTCTGATGAACTGAATTCTAACTAGAAATGATTGGTACTGATAAGCTGCACTCACTTTTTAGAAAAATTCTTTTAAAAATTCTTCTTTAAGTATATAGGAAATTATCATTTTCATCTAAAAGTAGTTCACTCACTCTGGGCAATAACCTCTGCTCATTCAATGATAATTAACTGTGAAAAACCATCAGGTTAATTGGCTTATCCAAATGTCTTTGGCATTCATTTGCCACTTAACCCATAATCCCTTCATTAGAGTCCCTCTTTAGGGATAAGCCATTATACTTAGAGAGTTCCAGTTAATATGTAAATACTTGGCTAACAGGAGAGGGGAATGAGAAATACTACAACATCTAGAGCCTGTCTCAGTTTGGGGATAAGGGATGTGTTTCAGATTCCTTGAGGAATCTAAGTTAAGGCAAGTAAATTTCAGTGTTGGGTGCTGGACTGGTGGGAGCAGTATTTAGTTTCAAGGTCCCAGCAGAAATAGAAGGCATTAAACATTACTAAGCTTGCTTGTTTCTATCTTGATCTCCGTCCCCCCCCCCCCGCAAGATTGTAAACCCTTCAATGGCAGAGATGATGACTTCCTAAACAACTAGGACTTTAAAAAATTTTTTTTCATTGCCACCCTGTGGATGCTGAATGAAAAGAGGCTGCTGGAGTAATAAAAGGCCTGTTGTCAGACATCCAACGGACAGGGCCCCCGAATAATTGCTTGCTTTTTGTGCAAAGTAAATCAGAGAATGCTCAGCCCTGTTACTAAAGGAACATTTTTCATGGACCCCTCTTCCATGCCTTTAGGAGTTTTTCCTATGAGCAATAAAGGAGTTTTATGAACTTCACCTAACACAGCAATGCTCCCCTGCACCACACTCAATGCACCGAGAAAGAAAGGAAAGAAAGAAAGGAAGGAAAGGAAGGAAAGGAAGGAAAGGAAGGAAAGGAAAGGAAGGAAAGGAAGGAAAGGAAGGAAAGGAAGGAAAAAGGAAGGAAAAAGGAAGGAAAAAGGAAGGAAAAAGGAAGGAAAAAGGAAGGA